>NW_022196906.1:90217659-90300540 GCF_008632895.1 Mastomys coucha | reverse complement strand
GTGTGTGTGTGTGTGTATGTGTGTGTTTCATTTCAAGACCATGAGAAGGACAAAGGTATGAGGTTTTTCAGGCCCCGTGGTGGTCATCAGGACAGGAACAGAGGCAGTTTGAGTTGCTGATAATTTTTGTCAGGTTTGTACCGATTGGTTTCGAAGCCATGCTGAACAACAGAAAATGAAACTCGCAGCTTATTTTTAGCTGTTCATGCTAACTCATGAGATGTTTCTTTGCAAACCAAATAGAAGAAAGGTGACTTCAACGAGCTAAATTTAGCATGCTTGACTTACAGCAGTTAAGCCTGGCCGTCTGACACTGCCCACATATCAGAGGCATTTGGACCTAGGGAATTTTGAAGCTGTACGTACGATTTTGTTTAAAATTATTTTTAGTTGAGCTTTTTAAAGATGTAAGTGTATTTGCTTTGGAGAGGAACTGAGAAACACATTATAAACGCTCGTCTTCTGGCATCTGACCATTTTCGTGTAATCTACAGCAGCTTCATAAACAAGCGACAGTCTGGAATTTCTTCTAAACGGAGCCAGTCTATGAACTCACCGAGATCAGAGCCCTGCAAAGCAAGGAGTGTTGTTTCCCTCCCACTGCCAGGGCTGTTAGGCGTGCGGTACTATCTTTGAACTTGAGACAGGGTAGATGGCATTTTCTAAGCCATCTTCCTGTCTTACAATTCTCTGAAGCACACTCTGGCCCCAAGGGCCTGTGGAGATGACGAGGTCCTCTCTGGAGGCAGAGGTGGTCTGTCAGTCCGCCATCATTTCCATTTCCCCTTTCCTGTCCCAGAAAGGGTAGGTTTCCCAGCTTCTCTGTCAACTCAGGGTTTTCTTTGAAGAATGAGTGATAAAAAACCTTTAAAAGGACTTTGAAGGGACCTCTAGGGCCATTCCTTCATGCATGAGCCAAAGTTCTCGACTTCTAGACAGAGTCTCACCCCAAAAGGGAAGATACCCCCAAAGAAAATGGAGTCACTAGGGTATGTTAGTTGAGCTACCTTGGCTGAGGTAAAGTACACAGTTGAGACTCTGAGCTGCAGATTCATTTACCTGACAAAAGAAAAGACCAGGCGCTCGTAGGTTCAGCCTGGGAATATCTATTGTCAAGGAGAGGTACATCCAGGAAGGTGGGCTCCTCTCACTTGAGGTGCATTGGATAGTTCCATAGGAGCCAAGGGAGGGATGGTTCTCCCACAGGAGGTACATGCTATCCATCCACAGGAAAACTTGTTTATAATCCCACCTTTCTTTTTCTACCTGATTATCATTCTCTCTAGAAAAAAGAAACTTAGCTACACTAGCCCTATCATTTTGTCTGTCTGCCTGGTCAGTGGCAGATGGTCAGGGTACCAAATGGGCATGGTATGGGAATGTCAGTGACCCACATGGACTCAAGGTCATCTAAATATTGTTCTTTAAATACCATCCTTCAAATGCACTGGGAAACGAAAGCAAAGATCGATCGTGCCGTTGCTAAAGCGGACGTAGCAATGCCCATTGCGAAGGTGGCACGTGTTGAGGAGGACGTCGGGTGGACTAGCTTGAGTTGAGGGGCATACTCTCCCTCCCATCTCACCAGTTTCCCCTTTTCTTTGTTGAAAACCTCATGTCTCAGTTTCCCCGTCCCTTTCTAGCTGTTTCTTGGAGTACCCACCAGTGTGTGGTCCCCGAAGCTTGCCGTCTAATTCTCACCATCAGTCTTTCCCACATGCTAATGGCTGGAAGTAGAAAGCCAATATCTTAGACCTGAATGCTTCTTATACTCCATCTGGACAGGCACCCCACCCACTCACCACCTCACTACACAGGGTGAGGTCATCCTCTCCCGTCCCCAAGTAGGGTGGAGCAGGTTGCTAAGAAAGCCCCTTGGAGAGCCATCTCACCAGCTTACAAAACTGCTGACAACTAATCAAAATAACTTGCCACAGATACAAGAAGCAGGGGCTTGGAATCTAGCTCTTGGTCTACCCAACCAAGAAAGCAAGCTGGGGTGTGTCCTTTTAGGATCACATACAAAACGGAACTTCTCTATACGTACAGAATGGATTTTACATAGGAGTAAATGAACAGTTGAATCCCAGCACTCAGGAGGCAAAAGCAAGCAGATCTCTGAGTTTGAGGGGACTTGGTCTAAATAGCAATCTCTAGGACAGTGAGAGCTACATAGAAAACCCATTTCAAAGAAAGAGAAGAAGAAAGAAAGGAAAGGAAGGAAGAAAGAGAAAGAAGAAGGAAGGAAGAAGAGTGAGTAGCGGTTGAGCATTCATTCATTAAAATGATACATTTAAACACTTAGTTGAGAAAAATGTCTTATGGTCTTACACAAAAATTAGGCCCTCAAAAGCACACATAAGTCACGAAAGAGGACTTAAATAACTTGTGTTTTTCTACATTCAACTTTGGTTTTCTCTTTTTTTATGGTGGAAAAGTGCATTAAAATGTAGTTGAGAGAGAAAATGTGAATCCTAAGTGGAACTCCTTGGCTTCAGAATGGCCGCTGGAACTGGGTAGAAGTTTTTCATTGACGTGTATAGGACTTGGGACTGCAAAAGTGTTTGTTTGAGTGGCTGCCTTAATCTAGCTAGGTGGTGTTTTTACTTGTGAGTTCATTACAATAAAGTAAAAAAATTTTTAAAAAGTCCACTAAAAGCCATGTAGGAGTCGGGAAGGGCTAGGGAGAGAGCCCTAGGTCTCAGGGAGAAGCAAGATTAAAATGGAACAAGAAAATGGTGGACATCATCCTGAGAGACAGCCACCGCCCACCCAAGACTGACTTCTGCTGTCCACATGTGCACACATGGGCATCTATCCCCCCCAATGCACATAGACACAATAAAAATAAGATAAAGGAAAAATGCATGTCGGGGAAAAGGCCTCTCTCGTAATCTGTACTTGATTTTCTGTTCAAGAGAAGAATACTGTTTGGAGTTGAAACTAAGCCATCCTTAATAGGTGACCTTTTTTGCAACTAGAATTAAAAGTCTAGCTAGCCTATATAAAAGACACACAATCGTAGGCCTAGGCTGGGCAGGTTTGGAGCTATTCTAACTCATTCCCAGCCATGTGTCCCTTGTTACTGGCTGGGTTCTCCTGGCCATGGGCTCATGGTCCATGTCCTTTGACGGCGGCCTCCTCCATTCTCTGAGTCCTTTCTTCTTCCTTTTCTCTCTCTACCTGCAACCCCCAGCCAGGTAACTGAATACCTGCCCACCTCAATCTACTGCCCAATCATGGGGCTTTAGCTCTCTATTGATCCTTAACTTGGGGATCAATGTTGCATAGCATCATTTATTACTATAACATAGTTAAAGTAAGTATGATTTTCAGCTTTGATCAATATACAGAAGTTCCTGCCCAGATCTCTGGGCAAGATACGGCTGTTGGAACTGTGATGGACTCTATCAAAAATGTCAGCTAAAATATTATCCCATTATTTGTTTAGATTTCTTTTTTAAAATGTGTATGAGTGTTTGGTCTATATATACATCTGGGTATCACACGTGTGCTTGGTGCTCACAGAGTTCAGAAGAAGGTATTGGATCCCCTGGAACTGGAGTTACAGATGGTTGTGAACCACCATGTGGGTGCTGGGAATCAAACTTAGATCCCCTGAAAGAAAAGCCAGTGTTCTTAACTGTTTCCAGCTCCCCCAAATTATTTTAAGTCAGTGATAAATGACTTTATTGAGGGTGAGGTGTCATACCTTCAATCCCAGCATTCAGGAGGCAGAGGCAGACAGGTATTTGTGAGTATGATGCTAACCTCATTTACATAGTGAGTTCCTGGCCAGCCATAGATACTAATTAATAAGGAAAGAAAGAAAGAGAACTACCATATTGTTTCCGGGCCTGTATTTCATCAACCTTATAGAATTTTTTTCTGCCTCTTACATTTTAAATTTTTAAACAAAAAATATTAAGCATGGTGAACATTTATTTTTAAAATTCAGTTGACTAGCTTAACCTGATCATGAGTTCACCTGCTTGTATTTGATTAGGTATAAAATGAAACCAGCTGCAATTTTTAAAGCCGTGAATGGCATCAAGAAACACACAAACCAATTCAAATGTTTATAAACCGAGGATTCCTCTGGGACTCGGTGCCCTGACTTGATGGTTTTTTTTAAATGAGAAGAGTCAAGCTCTGTTCAGACTTGAATTATGTACTTTGCATAAGCCATGCAATTTAACTTTAACCCACAGGCCTGGAAATAAAATTAGCTCTGCCTGCAGAGCACAGAGGCCATGGGCAAGCGAGAGAGTAAGTCAGAGAGAGGCTCGCCTCAGCCTTGCTCTGGCCTCCAGCTTGGCCTCGCCAAATTATTTTGGGAACCTTGTGTTTGGGTTGTCAAAACCTACAGTTTTCACTGTGGAAAAGGGATTCTCATTTAAGCTAATGCCTTGCATATTCCCTGAGGATGAGGAGCAATTTTTAAAATCCTAAGCAAATGCATATCTTTGCCACTTGTGATCGTGATAAAGCTTAAATAATTCAGGCATGAGCAAGGCATTTTTTTTTTTTTTACCTCCAGTACAAAACAAGATTTATTAGTTGACAGCATCTACCCAGACTCATTCCTTAGAATATTTACAGCTAGAATTTATGTTTGTTTGTTTTTTTTTAAACCATGGAGGTTTGGTAAATATATCATGTCTGCTCACTGTTTGGGGACATCATAAAATAACATCCAATATCTGTGTTTTTGTTCATTTTGACAAAGAGTGAACAAGGGTGCCCACAGAGAGGTGTAGAAACCCTTAGACCTGGCACCTCATTATAAGAAGTCCAAGTCTGGGGCCTAGCCCCAACCTCCATTCTTCCCTATAAAGCAATGGTTCTCAACCTGTGGGTCGTGACCCCAAAGGGGTCAAAGGACCCTTTGCATATCTGATATTTACATTATGATTCCTAACAGTAACAAAATTACAGTTTCGAAGTAGCAACGAAACTAATTTTATGGTTGGGGGTTACCACAACAAGAGGAACTGTATTAAAGGGTCACACATGGCATTTAGGAAGGTTGAGAACTGCTGCTATAAAAGGATATACACTGTTCATTCACTCCTCTCCAGGGAACCTGAGATGGATCACTGCCACTGTCACTGCCATTTATTATCCCAGTCCAAGGAGGCACTCACATGGCTCAATGTATCTTTTTTTTTTAAAAAAAGATTTATTTATTTACTTTATATGTATGAGTACATTGTAGCTGTACAGATGGCGGAGAGCTGTACATATGGCTGCTGGGAACTGAACTCAGGACCTCTGCTCGCTCTGGCTCCGCTCGCTCCAGTGTAATACACTGTAGCTGTCTTCAGACACACCAGAAAAGGGCTTCAGATCTCATCACAGATGGTTGTGAGCCAGTGGTTGCTGGGATCTGAACTCAGGACCTTCAGAAGAGCAGTCAGTGCTCTTACCCACTGAGCCATCTCGCCAGTCCCCTGATTCTGTATCTTAATAATACATTGTGAATGTGTAATGTGAATGTCCAGCTTTCAGATGTCATTCATGGGACTATCTCAACCAGGATTGTGTGTCTAATGCCAAGGTGTTTCCTTCAACTTTCTACTCATCTTGAAGGAACCCTGTTATGATATTTTTGAGAATTCTTGAATTTTGGTTTCTTAAAAAAACAAACAAAACAGAAATATTAGAAGAATGTGTTTTTTGTTTTAATCCCAGGTGTGGGGATGCATTGGACTGTCCAAGGAAGCTGACTAAGATTTGCCTCGTGCTCTAGCAGAAGCATGATTTTGCCAGGTGCAGATAGTATCTACAATTGTGTGATGTTTAGAATTCTGGGAACTTTTAAGAGAGTACTGCCGCCCTCCCCAACCCCTCTCCCCAGGCATAGTGGGTGGTTGTTATTAGTTTAAGGAGGTTGTTTTCAATTTGTTACTAGACTAGTCAAAGAAGAAGCAAAAGGAAAGAAATTAAGATTCAGGGATCTCTTTCCCCTCTATCCTCCTGTCTCTCCTATCTCGTGCTAGAAGTAAAACAGGGAGGTGGGGATAAAGGCTGGGGAAAAGAACCCACAAAGTAGCGAAGACCAGCTACAGGACTCCGCTTTATAGATGACCCTGTGGTAGTTAACTTGGTGCCTGTAACTCCACATAACTGTCTATTTCTAGACCCCCCCCTCAGGAAAGAAGGAATTAGCATAAGGACACTGCATTCTAATATTCTGTCACTGTCAATGTTAGCCAGAGCTCAGAGAGCAATGAAGTGGGGGCAGGGAAGACGGCTCCACCATTAGTGTTAGACCAGGAGCCACTGTTTTCCTTAAAGCCACATGCATTTCGGGAGTACTCTTAGAGAGACTGAGAGAGAGGACAAGCAGAGGGCTTTCTGTGGATCAGACAGGACCCACCTTCCCGACACCCTACCCCACTGGCAGAATAAAGTCTATGGGGTAGAGATAAGCAGGTATGCTTTCCACACAGCTAGAAACCACTTCTGCTCTGAGGAAGAAGAAAGGACTCAAACGAGAAACAATTCAGTTGTGAAGCTCAGTACCCAGGCTGAGATGTTTTTCAAATGTATTTTCTCCTTTAAGCCATTTTTAGGACACACGAATGCTTTGCTAACTTCATTATATTACCAGGCAGTCCTCACAGGAGACAGCATCGCTAAAAAACTGACAAACCCAGAAAATATTAATTCATGGTTGCATTGTTAAAATTAATTAACATTAGCATGTCTGGTGATGCAATAGGCAATTAAAGACTGTGTGAGAGATGAGATGAAAAATGTAAAGATATTATGTGTTTAAAATCAGGCTCGGAGCATTTCATAGAAAGGCTGGCTCATAATGATGGCTCTGGGGGTGGGTATAGTCTCTTTGTAGGAACGAATCTCTTTTGTTTTCTTAAAAGTCTACTTGTTATACAGCATGTTTTTGTTTGTTTGTTTGTTTTTAATCTGCTGATAGGATCTTTAAAAAAAAATCTACCAAGCTACTCCTATTTTACTTTGATTTTATAGCAAAATAGTATTTTGCTTATGAGGTATTTCTTTTAAATCCTGAATAAGCAGCCATTTAACAGGTTTTGTTCCAAAGATTAAATGTTTTGTTGCAATTTGAGCTCTGTGTGTATGCGCACACATGCATGAACACATGTACACGCGTGCATGTGTATATGTCTGAGAGAGGAAAGGTCTGTACATAAGAATTCTTGAAGGCTTTTTTAAAAAAGATAATTCCTCCTAATTATGAATTGGAGTCTATAGAAAGCGATCTCTGTTTATTATATACAGCCACACTAGGTCCCATCAATCCTGAGCAGAGGGGGAGTGGCATGAAGAAGACATGACATTTGGTGTCTGAGTAGATGAGATTTAATTTTCAGGAAACATTTCACTCATAAAATGGATAGCAACCCTGCATCAGCCCTGACCTCCTAACGTCAATGCCATGGTACAAGTGTGAAGCTAAAATCAGCCTCCAAGTCAGACAAAGGACATCGCCTCTCCGCACATGTCTCTTCTCGCCAGTATATACCATCCCCAGTCTTTCGCTATTCCTATAACGGGCTTGTTCGCTTTGGAGGGGGAGGGGAAAGACAAATCACTCCTATGTTTGGAACATGTATGGTATGCTGCTGTAAATCTTACTATTATTTAGGTTGATATCCTAAAGATAGCTCTAATCCTTTATGAAGGCCAGCTGTACATCTGAAGGAACCTGACATCAGTTTCTTTTTCTGTACTGATTTTATTTGGTTTCACTTGCATCTTCATACAATCCCGTCTGCAGCGGTATCTGCCGTTCTGAACTGCAGATACATTTAGCCGGCTACATTTACACTGCCTGTGGTTAAAGGTTATAGAACGGATACAGACAACTGATCATGCATTCTTCTACAAGCCTGCCGGCACCTTAGGGTTTTGAAAAAAAACAATCTACAAATGCTATTTTCTTTATCAGAATCTGTCTTCACTTGGCAGTAGCTTAATAGATTTGTTGGGTTTTTTAATTATTATTATTATTATTTTTTTTTTACGTTTCTTGCTGCTGCTAGCAATTCTGTGAAATTAGCAGTCTATAAAATGCATCCCCGAGCAGATACCTACTGTATTGCAAGCTTTCTCCAAGAAGAGGATATGACAGTATTCATTCCAGCTGACTTCCTTCCTTAGCACAAGGACTGTTGGATTTGCAGAAGCAGACGATTCATTCACTGTGCAGCCGCACTGCTTAAGTGCATGGAATGCCTTCGACTGCCTGGTTGCAGAATTTGGAGTTTGCTAAGCAGTGGTTAGTGATTGGGCTCATCTTGCATCACCACTTGATGACATTTTTCTTTGTTCCCTCCTACCCAGTTGAACCAAGACTCTGGGGCTGAAATGCAATGTCACTTCCAACATTAATCAGATACCGCATTTAAGGTGAGCTATCCCCTGCTGCCGCCTCCTTCCCTCACGCTCGTGTGCTGCATGCAGTTTGTGTCTTGCTTGTGTGAGCCTAAGATGGCAGGCAGGATTAGCCGTGCTGTGCTGTGTGTGCATGCTGTGTAGAATTCATTACACGTTGCCTAGTGTTTCAGATGTGAGTATGTAAATGCTTTTTATGCCCCATCAGCTGGTCGGGAAGCCTTGGTTTGCCTCATTACAACCTTCGTTATTTCGACATGATCTTTCTTTCAGGATTCATTTGCTTCTGGAGGGTTGCTTTTCATCCCATTCAAAATAAGATTATGTCTTTTTTTTTTTTTTTAAACAAAGCCAAATAAATCCCACAAAACCCCAAAGCCCAAACAAGAACAGCAAAACCCTGTTACCAGATGGTGTCTCCCCTTTCTTCTTGCATTTGCTGTCTTTTAAATAATGTATGTTGTATTGTTAATTAATGTGAATATCAAATTAAACACCCGAAACTTCCATGTTTATTATGCAGGTAGGAGGCAAGGTGGACTCTATTTTTAACTCCCAGGCACTGCATCCTGTGCAAGCAACTCCAGTTCTCACGTTTGTGTTTGCAGAGCCTGTATCAGGGGTTTGATTTTCAGCAAAGTTGACAGTGGCCTTTGCAGTGGTCAGCTCTGAGCTTTGAACTCTCAGAGGAGCAAAGGAAGGAAAAAAAAATTTCAACACAGCACCTACTTGGTTGCAGCCTCAGAGAATCCTTGGATAAGAAACTTCTTCTTTTCTTCAGTCCTGTTTTGCTGTTGATAAATTCAGTCCTCGTGATCACAGCTTTCAAGCTGTTCGGCGTATGATTTTTGGTGTGTGTGACAATCACATCTAAAACTTGTGAGCAAGAGGACGGAGAAATCAGTTGGTCTCCATCGCCTTACATAAAAATGGCCGAGCGTCTTGTTATGCTAGCATTGCCCTGAGTCATACGCACAGGTACGTTGGAATTTGCATGCTTTATAGACTTTTTTTTTTTCTTCAGCCATGCAGGAAAACATCAGATGCATTAAAATGTGACTTTTAAAATTAAAAACTAAGATCCTTGTAATATTTGGGGATGGCATTAAACTGAATAACCTCTCCCATCAAATGCTGCCTAGATATAAGCATAAACTTATAAAGTGATTTTGCTGTTAAAGTGGGGTGACTTCTTTTTTTTTAAAAAAATTCAAATGTGGGATAGGTGTGGCGCCACTAGACAAAAGAAAAATTGGAAAAGTCTGGTGATTTGGCTCAATTGTAGTTTGTAACTAAAAATCAAATGGGTTTCCGGAGACAGTTTCAACAAGCGTAAATAGGCTCAAAAGGAACTATCAAAAATGTTAATCTCTAAGACGCGGATTTTAACTGTGTTATATGAAAGATGAAAATTAAATATTTCAAAATCATATTTTGTCATATACAATGATAAATCCACCATTTGTTTGTGCATTGAGTGGGGGGGGGGCGGGGAGTTATCATTTTTAAAGGGAAAAGGGCTAAGTTTCCATGGTCCTCTTAGCAGAAATTGAGCTCCATTAAATGAAGCTGAGCCCCTAGAATGGCTCATTGCAGAAATACAGTTGTGGCTTTCCAAGTGCCCAATCCTGGCATCTTTCAAAATCATTTCATGTGCTCTTTCCTTTGAGCCTAACCCCTCAAAAATATTTTAGTTTCCAATTAACACTGGGCCAGAACCTGTTTCCTTGGCAACCGACTCATATTTTAAAATGCAGTAATAGATATGCACAAGACTGTTTTAGAAAAGGAGACACATGCCAAGTGAGAACCCTATAGTTTTGGGTCCTCTCCTACAGAACTCACACTGGCTTTAGACGTGTTTTTAATGTGCTCTTCAAGCCTTCACATTAGCTCCACTTGCAATTGTACCGAGGCTTGCTCAGGACAGCCCTTCTCTTCTCTCTCTGCTCAGTTCGTTCTAAATTAAGGTTTCTCTACCATGCGCTCTAGAATGCAGGTCAAGGTTTGTGGAGAGAGGTGTACTCTCGTTCTCGTGCGCTCACCTGTGCCTCTGAAACAAAAGCTGTTTCAGAAATTCTCCTGCCTCTAACTTCCTCAGCCCTCCATGGTAACCTCTTAGCTCAGGGTAGAGCTGGACCCAAACCCAAGCCTTCCTTCCCCATGCCAAGTGCACCCTGAGCCCTCATGGGAGTGTCTCTGTAGCTGTTGCCGGATCTGAAACCTCTGGGAGCTGCTCCCAGGTGAAGAAATTTGAGACTCGGGAGCTGGATATGTAAATGTTTCCAGCAAGTCTCTTCCATTCCCTACAGCATGAGCTGCATGGTCAAATCTCTTATGGGTTAAAAAGTGCTTGTTGTTTTTTTGTTACTGTGTCTGGAGGCCAACTAAATGATTGTCTTTGGAATCATTCTGTGGCTCAGTTATATTCGAACATGATTCATCTAGTGTTTCTGTTCCCTGGGCTTGCCGTAGAATAGCCTTCCTTCTACAACACCTTTCTCCCCAACCCCCAATCTGCTTGGGAGCCATTTTGCTTCTTGCTCTGGTCTTAAAATGACTAAGTGCCTTTGGAATATAATATCTATCAGATTGCAGACCACAGGGAAATGTCAGAAACCTGATTTAGTATGGACATTTATTTTAAGACCAGAGTCATTAACAATTGCAGAAGGGTGGGACCAGTTATCACTTGCTCCTGAAAAAATAGTGAGCTCAGCATTTGTACTTAAAACATAGAAAGATTCTAATAGAATATCTTCCATCTTGAGAGGCCAGCACAAATTAACCATTTTAAATGAATTTGAATCTTAACTGCAAGATTCAGTGGCTGAACTGCAGTTGTTCTAGCGTGAATGGATGCCTGATAGAGCCCACACTCTAGACTCTCTATCCTTTTGTTCAACCTAAGCATGGTTGCGTCATCTCGTAGATTTTCATAGCTAATGATATTTTTTAATGACATTATTCATTTGTGTTGCTTGTAGTCATGTCTAACAGAATTTCAAATATAATTCACAGAGCCAGAAAACCAAACAAAACTGTTGGGAAACACACTGCACCATTATCACCCTAATAAACAGATGAGTGAATGGAAGAATTATTATTTATTGCATTGTTGTGTGTCGCTTAGTGCGATGTTTGCCAGAGCATAAAGCTTTTCTAAATGTACCCATTTACAATTATTATTGGATTTCCTAGATTAGCTAAAATGAGAGGAACCGGTACTTACTCCTCCGTGTATAACAGACTAGGTAGGCTTAACTCATTTACACATTTTGGCTGAGGTGCTGGCCTTGGGCAGGCCAGAGCAGGCAGTAAGAGGAAGAATGTGCAAATGGCTGCTTTGTTCTGACACCAAACGCAATGGGCGAACCAGTGACTTCTCTGCCTCAATGATTTATAGTATAACATTTTCAACTCTTGTTTTTCTTTGGGGAATAGAAAAATGTTTTTCCAAGCTTTAATTCAGCAGGAACACAGGCTTTATCCCCAGCTACTACATTGATGTGAATCTAACCCCGCCTTTTCTGAGGGACCCTGTAGCTAGTCTGGTGGCCACAACTTAGACTTACAGCCTTTTTATATGTGAGGAGGAAAAAAAAAAAATCTAAAAAAATAAGCTAGCACCTTTCTCTTTATTACTAAGTCATGCTGAGTAAGCCCTTGAGTTTCTGGTCCCACATGACTTGTTCTAATGGTTAACTTCCTCAGGTTAAATAAACACTTGGTGAATTTACTAAGTACCTACTGTCTATGTTCCCGCCTTTACTGTGGCAGGGTAGACAGTAGGGGAGGGGAAAAAACAAACATGTAAACAACTATCTAACAAACACAAGAACTAGAAGGAAGACTATCAGGCTGCACTGGTACATGCCTGTAGTTCCAGCAGTGAGGACAGATTGTGAGTTCGAGACTAGCCTGGGCAAGTGATGCTGTCTCAAAAACAAAGAAGAAAAACTAACAGTTAAAACGCAAGGACATTGTGCTGTAGGGAGTGCCCCCTTTGGGATGGTTGGTTTGGGAAAGCCTTCCTGGGGCTGTGGCCTTGGAGCAGAGGCCTGCAAGGTAAAGAAAGACCAAGCCAGGCAAGGATCTGTGGTTGGTACCATGCAGCGAGTGTGCAAACACAGACTGTAGTCCCATCTTTCCTGCTGCCTCTTGGAGTCAGGCTTCACAGTTTCATGGTCGCCCCTGCCTTGGGCAAGCTTTCCCTGTGACAAGGCGGCCCAGAGCCCTGTGGCTGGTTTCAACCTGTCAGACACCAGATACGGGCGCCTCTGACCCCAGAAGCACCCCGAATCTATCTGGGAAGGTGAGTGACACTCTTGGCACTGCATCCCCAGGAGTGATGCAATCCTGGCAGAGACCCAACATCAACTCAGTAATGGCCTCTTGGAGCAAGGAATGTTCTGGAAAGTATCTTGTTTTGCTTTTCATAAGGACTCTGGGATTTAAACTCACAGCAAAACACTTGAGACTTCTATTTCATTTTTTTTTCCCCAAAAGGCAAAATGGTGGAAAGGTCTACATGTCAACTGGCCAATAAACCACGTTTGTCTTGAAATGCCTAAAGCGCAGCATGTGGGCTCTGTGATGGCTTTACTGATATAACTGCTTTCTCTATTATACTAATAGGCTGAGAAAGGTCTCATGAGTCGGTGTGCTTCTGTCCCTGTCAGGCCAGTGTGGTAATGAGGATCAGAAAGCAGAGATGAACTTCAATACAAGTTAAACACCGTATGGTTCTCAGAAGCCTTCTGGACATTCTAGAAGCACTTCCTAAAACTGAGCCTTATCCTAGCAGGTCATTTAGTACAACAGAGGTGGTCTGGCTGGTTTCTCACACTACATTGGTTTTGTGAAGGCAGCCTACTGCAGGGCAAGCTTGTTCTAGTTGTTGGTTGTAGAGAATTGCCTGTCATGGGTAGAAGGAAGAGACACGTGGTTCGCATCTTGGTATATTTGTTGAGTGTTCTCTAGAGAACTAACACTGTTTTCTGCCAGGCAGAATGGAATATGACAGGGCCCCCCATGGGACTCTGTTCAGGTTCCCACAGAAGGCTAGATAATGATATGGACAGGCACAATTATGTATCGTTTCTGGTACAGAAGGAATTCTTTGTTAGTGTCCCCTGATGCCCACTCTTGTGTTTCCAGGCAGCTTAGCCAATGTCAAGGGCAGGTCTTTGCTGGGACTCTGTGTCTTTTCTCTCACCACCTTGCTAAGAAGAGTTGGCTCCTAATAAGCCACCGTATGCCTCTCTACCCTTTCCCAAGCTGGTCTGCCTACATTGCCAAGTGACCTCAATAACGGCTGCCACTTTTAAATTCACGAGCAGATGTTAGGTTGAAAAGCCCCTAAATGCAAAAATTTGAATTTGTGATGCAGGCAAATGCTCTTGGTTTCTCACTGTGCATAGCCGATGGGGGTGGGGAGAGGCCTGGCTTCTGACAGGTCTGTAGAAAGCTTTGGGGGGCAGCAGGTAAGTTGAACCCAGTTGAATCACCCCGCCTTTGTTAGGTGATCCTAGCATGTCACCGCTGTGGCCTAAAACATCTCAGTAGCCATGACACTATTCTTGGGTCTTGCAGGGCTTCTGCATCTTGCGTTTAATGGTGTCTTTGCTGCCGATGCTAAGGGCTGGAGACTGGTATCTGTGTCCACTCTCACTGTGTTAGGCCTGCAGAGGGAGTTTGTTTTCTAGAACTGCTTTGTTCTTAAGAAACTGCCAGTATAAATACTTGGGGTGCTCATGAATGTACTTTGGGGGCTTCCGTTGTGTGCTTTACGTAATAAAACGACATCTTCTTTACCCTTGCTTCTGGCTACCAAATGAATATTTTGAAATTTCTTTTCCTTCTGCATACTAAAATCCCTCCCCAGGTCTGAGGCCCTGCTCTAATTAAGGCCTTACAGTGCTGCTCTTCTCTCCACCATGGAGCTGGCTGCGGGAGTGCTGCCCTAGGGCCTTACAAGCCAGCCAGATGAGAGAACAAAAGCCACCAGCCGAGAACGTGGTTAAATCCGAGAAGGGCTGTGCCCTCGTAATCCTCACCCCCACCCCCTTTTTTCTTTAGTTCTACAACTGAGAAAGGGGAAAGGAGGTTTTTTGGTTTTTGGTTTTTTTTTTTTTTTTTTTTTTTTTTTTTTTTTTTTTTTTTTTTTTTTTTAAGTAGGGACAGGGAGGAACTATGCCATAGATTCTTCAGAGTAGGAAGGGGATGGGGAAACCCACGTGCAGAGAATAGGGTGTCATCTAGGAAGTGAAATGGGGTGGTGGCCGACTGAGAGCTCAACCCGAAGGCAGGTTGGGGTGCAGAGAATCAGAAAATGGGAACAAAGGGAGCAGACAGCAGAGAGCAAACAGGAGAGGCTGCTTGCCTTTGAACCCTGGGGTACAGAATACAAGGGGAAAGTAGAGAGGGCTTGCTGTAGAGGAGTCTTGGAGAGCCCTCAGGTGTAGGCTAGCTGCTTAGAGACAGAGCCCTAAGCCACACTCTTGGTCTTTGGATACCTCATTGACAATGTTACTTGATTGTTCCATGTTGTCTATTGGGCAGCAAACACTGATGGATCTTCTTAAATGTGATAAATCCAGGAGCCTTACAACATCTATTGGGATCCATGAGGAACTCTGTGTCAGAAGTGTCCTAGAAATTTTATTTAAGCTGGGCATGGTACTGTACACCTTTAATCTCAGCACTGCAGAGGTAGACGAAGACAAAGCTCTAAAAGTTCAAGGCCAGTCTAGCCTGTATAGCAAGTTCCAGGCCAGCAGGGTTATAAAGACCTTGTCTCAAAAAGCAAAGAAAGGTTCTATTCTTCGTGCTAAGACTGCTGGAGAAGACCCTCTTCCTCACTGTCCAATCAGATCTCTACCAGTGTTCAGACAAGATGAGAAGGCATTTAGTTTGTGCCGTGCCCAAGTGCTGTTGGATTGCTACAGGGCAGAGACTGGAGCCTACTGCAAGGTCTAGGAGAAGGAAAGATAGACAAACAAAGGGACCAGTGATACAGGGCAGCATAGACTCTATGAGGGATATAGTCCTAGGACAGAAAAGGGGAAGGGGATGGGAAATGTCCCTTTTTTGGCCTGGGGGGGGGAGGGGTCGGCCAGTGCTTAGGGTAGCCAGAGAAATGAGGTGCACAGTGGGTTAAAGAATCTCTGTGAACAATGAATAAACTTTTCATGATGGTCAACCCTTACTAAGGGTTGGTAGGTTAGGGAGGGTAAGAATCTAGAAACACAAGTTACTTTAGTTCTGAGAATTGTCAATTTTTTTTAAACCAAAATTGGAGCTTTATAAAATGGTATGACCATGGCTAATAATACCCAAATAATGCCCAATGTAAGCTGAAGGTCCAAGAAATTCTCTTTCCCAAATTCATGCTTCTCTGCATTTGACTCCCTCAAAGCCTGCCTCCTCCTTCCTTCTCTTCCTCTCTCCTTCCTTTCCTTCCTCCCTAGCCTCCCTCCATTCTTCCCCCTTCTCTCCCTGCCTCCCTCCCTCCCTCCCTCCCTCCTGTGTGGTCTGAGCTCCTTGACCATCCCCAGAGGATATTCTGTCTGAATTGCTCAGTCTGCAGAAGGATGGGGGTGGTGGTGGTGGTAACACTTAGTCTGTTGTCTTCCTTGTGCTTCTTGCTTGCCTTTTACAGAAATTCAAACCAGACTCACTTGCCCTAGGCATGGCTCCTTCTCTCTCATTGAAGGAACTGGCCTGAGAAATTGTTCCTTCTGGAGGTAGACTGGGGAGTCAACTGTAGACTCATGCTCAATCCTGGTTTACTACCCTTCCACCAAACAAATTGCTTTCAATTACAGGGAAACTTAGCCCCCTCTAATCTATAAAAGGTCAGATAGAAAGTGGCTAAGGCTTTTTTTCTTTTAATACAAAATAAAAAAAATTTACTAGGAATATGAGGTACGGTGTTTGCCTAGCATACATAAGGCCTTGGGTCCAGGCCCCAGCAATGCCAAACTAAAGAAATAAAACTTCAACAAATTAAGTTTAAAGATGGTGTTGACTTTGCTGGTGTTCACTAAAGATCTGTGAATCAGGCAGCACCTGATCTATAAAAACCATGGGCTGCTTTGGGGTGGGCCTGGAAGAGAAGCCAAATTGAAATAAGGTAGCTTGAGTGGGAACATAGAGGTTCACGCGGGGCTTTGTCAGGTTTCTTCCCTTAGGAGGGAAAAGCTAAGGGACTTTATCTGGCCGCCAGAGCTGCCCTATGTCAGGATTATCTACTGTTTCCTCAGAGGGTCAAACACCAACCTAATTCCAGTTTAGTATTCAGGACTTAAGTGAGAGTGACTCCGGTTCACTTCACCTGTTGGGAATCTATGAGGAACTCTGTGTCAGAAGTGTTCCAGAAATTTTGTTTAAGCTGAGCATGGTGCTCTACACCTTTATTCTCAGCACTCCAGAGCCAGGTGAAGACAGAGCTCTGAAAATTCAAGGCCAGTCTAGTCTACATAGTGAGTTCCAGGCCAGTAGGGTTATAGAGACCCTGTCTCAAAACATAAAACAGCAAAGCCAGTGAGTTGAAGAAAAACTGAAGATATTATACAGGTGTTTATGTAACAAAGAAAAAATTGGATTTCCACAAATTTTGTATCAATGAAAGAAAATATAAAATGCAGTATTAACTATAATAACTACAATAGGTATGTCTGCGATTGTGTCTCTACACATTATGGGCAATGACATTTGAGTTTCATATGATTTCTCATCATATAATGTTCTTCTTTTTGATACTCCACCCAATCACTTAAAAATGTAAAACTTGGGCTGGAGAGAAAGCTCAGTTGATTAAGAGAAAACAATGCTTTTACAAAGGCCCCAAGCTGGATTCTCAGAACCCACCTTGCTCACAGCTGTCTGAAGCTCTAGCTCCAGAGGACTCAATGTCTCGGACCTCCTCGGACACCCGTGTTATGTGCACAGACCTCAACACAGATGCATATTATGAATACTCATAAACTTCAAAATATTTTTAAGCTGAAAAAAATATAAAGCTAGTCTTAGGCCATATAAAGGTAGGTTACAGATTAGATTCATATTTGAAGACTGATCCTTCTTCCTTCTTTCTTTCCATCCTTCCTTTCTTTCTTCTCTCCTTCTCTTCCTTCCCTTCCTCCTTTTATTGAAACAGGGTCTCCCTTTGTAACCCAGGCTGGATTTAAGCTCATGGTCCTTCTACCTTAGTCTCCACAGTAGTGGAGGCATAGATGATAAGTATATTTTGTAAATTCTAATCTGTTCTGGGGACCAATTGGCCAGATTGAGTCAATATGTTTTAATTTATAATAAAATTTTTAAAAACTGTGTGTGTGGGGGGGAGAACATGCTTATGTGGAGATCAGAGGATAAGTTGTAAGGGTCAAGGGATCAAACTCAGATAATCAGGCTTGGCAGTATACATCTTTACCCAATTCACTGGTCCGGATTTCGGGAAATATTTTCTATTTAATGTTGTCTTCTAATTTTATTACTTTTTCTTAGAAAGCTAAGATATGAATACTGTAATCTTTTATCTACACACAGTAAACATTTTACTACAATTTAAGGTTTGTTGACACATTGTATATTTCCCTTCTGATATCACAGCACAAACACTTTATTTGAAAATCCTTTATAACCATAACCTTTTAAAACTTTACTATGAATGTCTTGACCATATGTAGAAGCAAACAGTCTTCACCCATGTCCCTCTTCCTTCATGCCAGTTCTTTGTTATTTCAAAGGAAACCCCTCACCTCTTATCTTCTTGTTGTTGCTGTTTTCTGGACAGGGTCTCACCACTATTATGTAGCTCAGGCTGTCCTGGAACTCACTCTGTAGACCAGCCTGGCTTTGAACTCACAGAGATGTGCCTGCCTCTGCCTCCGAAGTCCTGAAATTAAAGGACTGCACTACTGAGCCTGGCTTTCATACCTCAATTTTATTTATTTATTTATTTTTATCTCTGACTCTTGAGCAGAGTTCTCTGAAAGAGACAGATTCTAAGAGAAAAGAAATTGTCTTAGAAAAGAAATGCTGAACTACATAGGGTTAAAAGAATAATGTCTGCAACCTTCAAAGGTTTAGAGGGTAAGGAGACAGGAGGGAGGGAGAAAAGCAGGGAAAGGCCCACCATCATCCTCTTAGTTTTTCTGGAAGCTTGAAATATTTCTTTTAAAAAAAAAAAAAAGCCTTAAACTGTAGATTATTGAAACCATGTATAGCTATGGGGCCAAACCCAAGTGCCAAATGCCATCACGTCTCATAGGCAACATATGAATTTGTCCAGTTAGGTTATTAAACAGAGCAACACCAAGTAAGTCTCACACAGCCCATCTCCTATGACACTGAATTCATGAACTCCACATACTTCCCCTTCTCTTTGATCTTTGCTGCCTTGTGGAGGACATTTTGTGTGAGCTTAAAAAGGCAACGTTTTAGTTGTTTTAGCTGCAAAATTGGAGACCCATAAAGAAAAGGGGACGGTGCTAAACTGCCCCATAATCTTAATCAGAAAGTGCATACAGTATAACAGAAACTTTGTGGGAATTAAACAAAATGAGACAGAAAACAAAGACAGCTTCCTGGTCAAGGCCTAGGAGCTGTGGCATAAAGATGAGCAGACAGAGGTTTGAGAAGACTTAACGTCTTAGATTAATTCTCTTTCTTCCTTTTTAAATGCATTAAAATGGAAATTATTACAAAGAAAACACCACATGCAGTTATTTCAGAAAAGAAAAGTGCATACTTATGATAAGATGGGATGTTTCTGGAAATTTCCAGATAGTTCCCCTGTACTCAGAAGGATGATCGAGAGAGTCTGGTTATGAGGGAGGATGGAAATTTTTGAAGGACTGGCTTATTACATAATTTCAAGCCATTGCTGTGATAGTTTAGTTCTTAAAACAATGTGAGGAAATATGCTGGCTTCTGGAGAAATATTTGGCTCCAATGAGGAAAAAATGCAACTGTTTGTGTATGGCCTGCTAGAGGTGAGGAGCCATTCCCATGCTGACTCTTAAAGCCAGAGCCAAATTTCACAAGTCACACACTGTTGACAGGATCTGATCATGACACCTCCCGGAACACCCTGGCGTCAGACTTAGGTCATAGGTCCCAAGTGACCCTAGCAGATCACCCATGGAAAACCACTAGAAATAGCAGAAGCCCTAACTCAGGTTAGTTAACCTTCACCACTCACACCCGCTTGAAGTTAGAGAGCACTTACAATGCCAGGTGCTATTGTAAGCGGTTCACATGTGTTATTTAATTCAATTTTTAAAACCACCTAGGAGGCAGGCATATTGCATGTTAGAGCCCAAAGCCGAAGGTCAGAGAAGTGGCTGTATATAGCAACAAACGCCGGCCGTCAACACAGGCCTGCTGAATCCGAAAGGCCAATCAGCCTTGCCCGATCCCTCTCACCTGTCCCAGTGAATCAACAACAACAACACAGCTTACAGACTTCCCAATCTATGCGCACCAGTTTCCCTCGAGGTTTAAAATCATTTTCAGAGTTTCTAAAAAAGGCTCAATGGAAACATACAGACATGCAGTTAGAACCATGAGTTTCTTCGGTTTTGTTTTTTAAGACTGGTATCTTACTATTTGCCAACAAGTTAGCTCAGGTTTTGTGGAAGTTCTCATTGGCAGTTATGTAGACAAAAACATTCAAGCTCCTTTTTTTTTTTTTTAAGGGGAAGATGAATCATTACTTAATAAATGCAGTTTAGTGGAGTTAATCTGTGAACACTGGCCTATGGAGCGAGAGAATAAAAGGGTGCTTGGCATTGAGAAGGTCGGGAACTGCTCGTTACATGTGTATGCACGTTGCCCAACCCGTCAGCCTTCACACACTCCGCATTTTTAAATGACACCATTCTTCCTACATCATTTAAGGGGCTTTACTTTGCATATAGTATTAAAATCTACTCAATTCATCAAAATGATCATATGCTTAATGCTTGGTCAGGAACTGGGGTGCATAAATGGTAAGCACTGTATTCCAGGAAAAATACCCTTTTTCAAAACCTTAAGGTTTTGCCTGGCTGGATGCGAGTCTTTTTCCAAAGGACACAAAAAAAAAATTTTTTTTTTTTGAAGACTCAGTGATGGATGGTTCAAAACAAATACCTGCACTTAGGTGTGCATGCGGCAGTAGGTGCTAGCTACTCTGCGAATTCGTGTGGGGAAGGATGCCAGCGGGCAGTCGGTCGCTTTTATTTTATTTCATTGCATTGAGACAGTTCTTATACCATGGTGGGAAATAATCCAGGCGTCCCCTGACAGCCATGGGAATGCACAGGTGACACCCTGTTCTCAGAATTGGGTGCCGGGTTAAAACGGAGTTGGGCTCGGGTCCCAGGGCCTGCTCTGTGGCCGCGCAGCCCTGGGCGAGCCTGGCTCTGCGGCGGTGGCGCTGGAGGTGCCGGAGCCCCGCGGCCTGCAGCGCCCCGGAGGCCTGCGCGTTGGCACCCGAGGTCGAGCGGCCGTCGGGCCTGCCCTGCACCAGGGGCGGACCGGGGCGTCCGGGCCCAGCCGCCGGCGTCCATTTTCTGGGCGGCGCTGCGGCCGGACTCGCAGGTCCGGAAGCGCCATGGAGCCCGCGGGAAGCGCGCGGGTGGCGGAGCGGAGCCCCGTAAGTGCGCCGGGGCCCGAGCGTCTCCGGGGCGTGGAGGTGGGGAGGCGGGAGCCGGCGGGCAGCGCTCGCACTCGGCTGCAGCGGCCGCCGAGCCGAGCGTACGGAGCAGCCAGCGTCCGCAGGTGCCCGCGTCCCGCCCCACCAGGCTCGGCTGCAGGGGGGCAGCGGGGAGTGACGCGCACCTGGGGCTCGGGACGGTCGCACCTCCCCTGCCCCGAAGCGCAAACCCGGGCTGCTTCCTCACCCTACCGGATCGCGATGAGATCCTAGTGCGACACCAAGCCCCTGGAATAGAACTGGACGTTCAAAGGCAGGGCCCTGCCCCCAGGGGTTGCAGCCTCGGCCTCCTGCTCCTACTGCAGCCATCTGTCTGTCTGTCTGTCGGGACAATTCAACAACAGTCAGCCTTTAGACACTTCTTTGCAGGTTAGCTGATAAATAACCTGAGATTTTAATCTGTCTGCGCTTCCACTTTATAACTCCGGCTTTGCGGTGGGTAAGTGCCTGATTCCCATTCTGGATTGTTGGGCCTGATTGAAAAACCCTAGTAAGGTTTTTTTTTTTTTTTATTCTAAATGATAAGCGTTTATGTAGCGTATGCGTATTTGAAAGGTTAAAGGCCATTCTCCCAATTGGGGAGCTCAAGTGCTTGCTCTGGTTCGCGAGGCTGGAAAGAATAGTTTTGTTGTGGTTTCAGAGAAACTTATAGCGTCTTACTGTAGCTAAGATCAAAGAACAGTTTGTTTGGTGACAGGGTCTGGCTAAGGAGCCTAGAACGATTAACATGTTAGCCCAGGCTGGTTTCGAACTTGCAGCGGCCGGCTGACGGCTAGGTTCATAGGCCTTCTACCAGTGTTTTTCCAAGACCAAACACGCATTAGTAGAATTCCTTTGATGGGTCATTGCTGAAAATTTTTAAAAGATTAGAATATATAGTACGAAAAGACTAGAAAAGGTAACCGTTGCACACAGTACAGATAAGCATAGTTTAATGAAGCCTTTGGCTTATATAACATAATTTGTAACAAAATGGG
The DNA here is from genome assembly GCF_008632895.1 of Mastomys coucha. Lineage (NCBI taxonomy): Eukaryota > Metazoa > Chordata > Mammalia > Rodentia > Muridae > Mastomys > Mastomys coucha. The sequence continues at coordinate 90,278,469 of NW_022196906.1, read as the reverse complement.
TCACTGTCAAAAAGCCTTTAAGACTCCAGTTTAGTGTTCTGTGGTAGAGATTTTACACTCAAATCAATCTGGGTTTGTGCTGAAGGTGACCTGGGTTTGAGTCCTGACACTCACCCAGTGTGACCTCCAGCAACGGGTTCACAGCTGAGTTTGCAGCTGTAAAATGGGGAACTGTTCCCTACAGCTGAGGGGTGTTACAGAGATTTACCCCTCCATGGGGAGAGCCCTTGGTGTAGTTCCCCGCATACCGAAGGCACCTCACGTGTAAATATATATATATATATGTTTATACATGAATGGCAATGACTTTTGCGGCTGAAATCCTGAATCCCAGACACTAGTCCTGAATCGCTGCGCTTTCATCTTTTCTTAGATCTTGATGTGGAAGACATGGAGGGCTCAGAACCAAGGCTTTCCAAGTGATCCCTGCCAAAGCCCAGAAGCTGACTCCATTGAGGCTGGCGAGCTCTAACTGAGGTAACTGAGGGCCTTTCCTTAGTCTGCATGAAATAAGAAATGGCACTTTCTGAAAGACTCCTCAAGTTATCTGAAATCATGAGCCCGACCTGCCAGGTTTGAGTACTACAAAATGTCCACCATTCTCGAGCAGTCTGTTATTAAGGACACATGGTGTGCCAGGCCTCTGCGATGAGGGAGCACTGGTGAAGGGAGCTTCGGGGCAGCAGGCTTCTCGTGTTAGTTCCGCTGGGAAATGTGATGAGGACTTTTGTGTGTGTGTCTTGATAGATCTGTGGCTTCCTCCAGTCGTAAGAACCCCAGAACAAGATGGAAGCGTTTAACTGAGTTTTCGTTGTTACCCACAGTGGGTTGAGGTCAGGGCAGACATGCCGCCAGCCTCTCCGCTTGCTGGAGAGTGAGCTCCCTGCTAGCTGTAGAGCATGCAAGCATGAAGAGACATTTGCAGTTCTCACGTAGGTGTCTTAACAGCCTCCCTCCCGCCCTGAGCTCTGCCTTGTAGGTGGCTACGATGTCCTAGGCAGTGACAGAAACAGCTACCATTTGTCAAATGACTGTGTGTCTTTATGTGCCAGGTAGTGTGTTAATAATTTACTCCTCTGGGGGCTGGAGAGATGGCTCAGCAGTGAAGAGCACTGACTGCTCTTCCAGAGGTTCTGAGTTCAAGTCCCAATAATCACATGGTGGCCCACAACCATCTGTAATGGGATCTGGTGGCCTCTTCTGGTGTGCCTGAAGACAGCTGGAGTATACTCATATAAATAAAATAAGTAAATCTTTTTAAAAAAATAACAATTTGTTCCTCAGTGACACTCCTAAGAGTCGAGGAGGAAGGGATTTATGGGATTGAAATGTGCAGACTGTGGCAGGTCTCGGGACGCTTTGCCGCTAGCTCCTCCTTTACTGGGTGCATCCTCTCACAGTTGCTGGAGCACAGAGTTCACAGTTCGATGCCTGTCCCCCAGAAGCCTGCAGTCTAAATTCTACCTGAAGTGGAAAGAGGCGGAGTTGGGGGGCAAGCCCATAGTCATGGCTCTCTCTTAACTGCTGCTCTGGCAGCTACGCAGTGCCATCTGTCACGGGGACAGACCACAGTCATTGACATTTCAAAGTTCTTGCTTTTCAATTCAAATTTTAATTCTTGTCTACTTTTAACATTTGTTAAAATTGTGCTTTCAGTTGATACACAATCACAAGGCCTCTGGATTCATTTTATTATTTTATTGAACTTCTCTGAGATTCTTGGGTATTCAAAGAGATTTTTATGCTTTTATAATTATTATATTAGTCATGTCTAGTCTTTTAGCAAGGAATTATTTGTTCAGCTGTCAGCGATTTGCTGTTGGTAATCAACGTAAGGAGCTGGAGGTTGACTTACATCATTCTCATTTTCCAAAATCAAATCTAACTTTAAATTTTCCTTTTTCCATTTCTGTCACTTGCAATGGAGACCTTTTTAAATTTCCCATAGGCGGGGAGGAGAGGAAGCAGTTTGCCAAGAGAAGTTTTTGATTCGAAACAATCTCTTGGCTTTGTAGCCCAGACGACTTTGGTTGTTCTAAAATAAAGCAATTGAAGAAACACAAACACTTTTGTGTGATTTATGGGCTAGAACGCCAAATGGCAGCCCCAGGAACTGCATTAAGCACTAGAAATCAGATTACAGGACCTGACCGCCACTTGTTACAACATAAGTCTCATATAAAAACAAATGAGACCACGGATCTGCAGACGGGCTTGTGAACTGTATAAAGTTCTGTCAATGTCAGGCAGCAAATGTTTATCAAGGAGCTACCATAAGTATGACCCCACTAGAGGGACTAAAGGATTCAACCGGAAAACAACTGACACGTCCCCCTCAGACTGTTGATAGATCTTGAAAAGATGAACAAGAAGTACACACACACACACACACACACACACACCCCACACAGACACATCTGTGTGTCTGTGTGTCTCCGGGACATAAATGTAAAAAGCAGTCTGGTAATTGATTGGAGGAGGCTTTTGCAATAGGCAGAGAGGAAGACTGAGAGAGCACAGAGAGTGATCCATGAAAGGCATCAAGTCTAGTTGAGTTAGAACTGGTCTGTACAGGCGTCCAGGGCAAAACAGACCTGGAGAATGTTCGCTGCTGAACAATAATGATCTTGAATGCCAACTAGGAAATTGGAATGTGTTAATCGATGGTGTCATAAAGGCTCTTTGAACAAGGAAATGTCATGGCTGTATCTAAGGAGCCTGTCCTTGTGCATAGCTTAGAAGAGGTTGGGAAGAGAGGAAATAAGGAAGAAAGCTGCCACAGTTCTCCAAGAAAAGGGCCGGGCCCAGAGTAGCAGGCCTCCCTCCGCTCGCTCAAGCTTGCTCGGGGTAGCAAGTGAGCAAATGAAAAGAAATGGCAGTCAGCTGTCTTGCAGGAGAAGGAGTGCCTGATGCTGGCATAGCGTTCCCTGAGTTGTGGAACCATGGGGACCCTGAGAAGGAAGTGACAAGTTGTATCCTAGGGGCACTTAAAGCACTGAAGCTGCCACTTCTCATCTGAATGCCTTAGGAAGGGGAAGGCCAGGTCTGGAGCTATTGGTATACAGGAAAAGACGAAGAGGTTTCCCATTAGAATATAGGAAGAATGTGGTTGAGTATTGAGCCTTTTAAGAAAAGAAATGACTTGGGGAGCCAGCAAGAACCCTGTAAGGAGAGCAGAAAGCCTCAGAGGAGCATGTTCCCAGAAGCCTCTGGAACAAAGCTTTCCTTGGGCTGTGGACAGGAGGGATGGGCCCAAGAACAGGAGACCGACAAGCAGTGCATTATGTGTTTGTGGGCATTTTCCTTTTTGCAAGGTAATGTGATACGTACAATGAATATTAAGTGGCTTCGTTTGCATAAGTTTCTAGCTTGCACAAGTGGAGAATAAATCTGGCACAAATCGCTGACCTTAGCGTGCTCCCAAACACACTTCTTCTTACTAAAATTCAGGCTGCTAAACGTGGTTTTGATAATGGTGTTAACATTGTATCAGTGTTAACAGCAGACAGATCAGAGAATCTTTCTTAAAAGAATGAATGAGAAAAAAATAATACCTTTCTGTTGTTGCAAAAAGTTTCTAAAAGTAACTTAATCCCATTGCCTTTGGGCTTATATCTATTAATTACTGGGTCTGTTTTTCTGAGCATATGAACTTAATTCACTGGAATGAGGATACTAGAGTCAGATAAACCCAGTCTCCCTAAACCAGTTGGGTCATTTTCCAGGCTTGTGAGGTGAGCAAAGTCTTGGTAAGCTGAGTTTTTCCATCCTAAGCTTGTATTGGTCTATTTTGAAACATTGAGTGATAATTTGAGCAGTAGCTACAACATGGCAGGCAACTGGTAAATGGTGAGTCCCTGCCTCTCTCAATCTTATGCACATAGATGTGCATGCATGCTGGGATGAAGCTACACTGGAGGCCCGCTCTCCCAGCTTCATTTTAATGTATCTACTCCAACCATTACACTGCTCTAGCCTGTGTGTATTGAAGTGACCAGGGGTTTAGTGTGGATCAAGGCTTTACCAGGGCCGTCTTAAGAGTGGTTAAAATCACTTGTTCCCATCACCTATATGGCAGCTCACAATGGCCTATGCCTCCATTTCCAAGGGCTCCGGTGCCCTCTCTGGCCTCTGCACGAATGCAGGGAGATCAGCAATGGCACCACCCCACCTTCCATTGCTCCCTGCAGTGTAAGCACAGCTGGTCTTCCCAGCTGTGTGTGTTTATGTGACCCCCAGAAACCTTTCATCAGCTCTGGCAGGATTGTGATTGGCTCCTGAATGGGAATGAGGATCTCCTTTTTTACAACTATACCACGCTTTCTGCTTAAACATCCACCTTCTGGTCCTGTGGTCCCTGACATGACTCAAGTAGCCATTTTCCCCACTGCCTCAGCGCTCTGACTCACACATCTGCTTTGATGGAAGTGTCACCGTCACACCCTCTGCGTGCTTGTTGAATCACACCTCCCGTATGTGTCCCCTTCCTCTGGCAGAATTGGGTTTCACCTTTGCTTTCATGGGAAATGACAGGAGAGGGATCGCTCTGCTTAACTAACGTGGGTGGCTGAGCGGAGTCGTTCCAGGGCTGGGCCTGTCCTCCAGGGCCTGTCCTAACGGGTGAAGAAAACAATCCTGACCTTCAATTTTTTTCCCCGCCAAGGTCCAGTGATTATGCCTTTAACCCCCCTTCACCGTGAGTTGACTTTTCGCACAGATGTACTTACTGTCCATCGCCTGGAAGGACACATCCTTCCCTAGGTAGAAACACTTCTGAGTGAACTCTTACCCTGCTTTGCTGACAATTATATTCCTCAGCGTTTGTCTTTTTGTTTTTTTGTTTTGTTTTTACATTTTACCAGGAAACCAATTAAGAGACTTTTTGTTTGTTTGTTTTAGGACTTCTTTCTGTTTATTAGTTTCTGGCAAAGTGCTTTGCACTTCTCTTCAAGAAATACCTGCCAACGTGGTTTTCTTCTTTTATAAATAGGAGTTTTCCTTTTAATTCTAATAACCGTCTTACATTAAAAATAATGTGTTTTTCCCCACGAGGCTCCCTTGCTTGGGAGATAGTGAAAGCTCTGGTGATTTCGCACCAGGGTATTCAAATCCAGTATTGGTGGGGAAAGATGGTTCTCTGTCTGGAGGGAGAGTGTCCCCAGAAGGTGCCCTGCCTTGAGTGTGCAGGCCCAGCCCGGTGGCCATTTTATGCCCTGAGTGTACACAGTGAAGCTCCGCCCACTGTGGAGCCTGTGAGCGTGTTTTCTAAAAACGAAAGCACAGGCAGAGACTGGAGTATTGAAGTAACATAACCCGTATTTAGGTTATATTTAGATGAGTGTACTTAAAGCACGGTTGTTCTAAACAGCATCCTGTGGGCTTTTGTCTGGTACGGCTTGGGTTCGTGTGAGGAGTTTGACTTTTTTACCATGTAGGTAAATTCTCGAAGATCTGAACAGGGGAACTATTTAAATACCAAAAGAGTGCCAGAAACTCACATCCTGAGTTTTGTTGTGGTGGAGAGATTACCTCTCAGTATAGCCTAGGCTAGCATCTGACACATGATCTTCCCACCTCAGGCTCCCCAGTGCGGGAATGACAGGCTTTCCACATCACCCCGATGCATTCTGCTTTAATGAAAGTAATTTCTGGGTGAAGTTGGCAAAAGCCACCCCAAAATGTAGTTCTTCATATTCTCTTCCACTCCCAGACATTTTTTTTTCTTCTTGTTTTTCCTCAGTCTAGACTATTATGCATCCATTTGTACGCCAGCCAGAGTTTCTGTAGTCTTTCCATAGTCAAAAGAGCCATGTGTGTGTCTTCTCAGACCTTCTGGTGCACTAGTTCAGCAACTCCACAGATTACCCAGGGTTCCAAGCTCTAGGAGGAAGTGGCTTTCTCAACCCCCAGAGGCCTCGAGGCCTATGCCACCATACCTGGCCTCTCTCAGGAATCACTGCTGCTAAAGTGGAAGGGAAGGGGAAGGGAAGTGAGGGAAGGGGGAAGGGTTACGGGAAGTGTGGGAGATGGAAATGTGTGTACAGGGAAAGTGCGAACATCTAGGGCTCAGCCCCAAACTGATGATTCTGCACCTTGACACCTGTGCCTAGAACTCTGTGGGAAACCATAACAAATGTGAGGTTGTCAGTTGAAGGTAGAGAGAGAGTTGAAGGTGAAACAGAGTAAGGTAAAAGTACCAGAGTTGTCTCCCAGAAATTCCTAATGCACAGTGACCACTCGGACTATTCTCCAGACCAAAGCTCTGTGTCTCCATGACACTTCTAAGAAACTGGCCTCTTAGCGTTGGCTTCTTCTGTTCAGAGGGGCAGTTTTGATTTGTGTCTCAGTAGATATGTTTTCTTGTGCTGCCCTGTTGTCTTGAAGCTCTGACTGCCAGGCTCTGTTCTTGCTGTCATTTTTGTCCTTGTCATATTTGGGAGGGCACAGTGATGCAGTGGGATGATGTCACCTTGGAGTCCTCTAACACAGTTAGAGCTAAATAAAGTGTACTGTGTGTTACTCAGCCACTACCGTCCCCCATTACACCACCTGCTCAAGGTGAATTTGGGAGGGTGGGTGGAGCTGACGGTTTAATCAGCACCTGAAACGAGAGGAGACCCCATCCTGAGAATGCACAGACTGAAGGGAGAGTTTGCACTCTGCCTCCCAGGATTCTAGTGTTAGAAGTTTCCCCATCGGAACAGACTGGAGGGATGCTAGAGAACCTGAGGGTCACCCAGATGCAGTGCATGGAAGGCTTCACAGAGACCTTGGGTAGCGACATGTCACGATTTAAATTTTAGGACAGTGAGTCACTGGACAGATGAAATTTTAGAAACAATAAAATTTATAATGATCTTTTGGAATTTTGGTTTCTTTTAAAAGGCAGAAATATTATAAGAATGTGCTTTTGTTTTAATCCCAGGTATGGGGATGTGGCAGCTGACCATGATTTGCCTTGTGCTTTAGCAGAGGCATGGTTTTGCCAGCTGCAGATAGATTCTGCAACTGTGCAATATTTGGAATTATGGGGGTTTTTCAGAGGGTATATAAACATGAGGGCCCCATGAGGCAAAGTTGTTGGTCATTTAAGGGGCTTGTTTGCAGTTTGTTTTTTTGGTTTTTTGGTTTTTTTTCCGAGACAGGATTTCTCTGTGTAGCCCTGGCTGTCCTGGAACTCACTCTGTAGACCAGTCTGGCCTCGAATTCAGAAATCCGCCTGCCTCTGCCTCCCAAGTGCTAGGATTAAAGGAGTGCGCCACCACTGCTCAGCTTGTTTGCAGTTTATTAGTAGCCATGGTCAAAGAAGAAACCAAAGGGAAGACATTCGACTCAGGGATCTCTTGCCTTCTGTTCTTGTTTCTCCCCTATCTGTGTTAGGGGTGAAACTCAGGAAGGCGGGGCAGGAAAAGAAGAAAAAGCTATAAGACCAGCTACATAAGTTGAAGTACCTTAAACATACATTTTATAGATTAAGGTCTAAAACTCAAGTACATACAAGTTCAGGGAGGTAATATGAGCATTAAACATGGGTTATAATGAGAGGATAAGTAGTTTTAGTGCTGCAAGCCTTCTGCTTATTATTAAGCTTTGTTTTGCTTCTTAGGTATATGAATGTGAATGGGTAGGTGCATGTGAGTGCAGGTACCCACTCAGAGGAGTGCAGTCCTCTGGAGCTGCAGTTATAGGTGGTTGTGAGGCACCAGATGTGGTGCTAGGAACCAAGCTTGGGTCCTCGGCAAGCGCAGTACCTACTCTTAACCACTGAGCCATTTCTCCAGCCCCAAGACTTTTGAAAATTACTGTGGATACTTAGAGACATAATGTACCCACGCTGCAGTCAGTTGTGAATTCCGCTGTACACTGTCTGAGTCCGCCCATCAGGATCACCACAGTGGCAGCCTCTACAGTCCTTTCCTATAGAACACTGGCTTGAAGTTGTCCCGGGCCCAACAAGAGAAAGGCAATCGCTACTGACCCTTCCTTCTCTGTGTAACTGCGTATAAATCACCCACTTCATGTAACTATGCCCATTTCATGTGAGCAAACTTCTTTCTGTAAGTTCTGTAACAGAAAAAGGAGGTATGGCTGTGCTGTCTGGAGAGGCATCAGGTACATGCGGCAACCTTTGATAGGCTGCCCAGTCCTGGGTGAAACAGGAGGAACCCATGAGAGGAAGTCCCTCCTTATCTGGGCTGTCAGTCCCAGGACAGCAGGATGGGGCCCTGCATCAGGTGATAGGTACCAATAAAGAAGGACAGCAGGCATTCCCCTACTCCCATGTGATTGAAGGTGTTGACTTAGCAAGGATGTTCACTAAGCTGCTAAGCATCGGCTTTCTGAGATGTCTTGGAATTGTCAGAATTGTCCTCTCCCCTCCTATTAACACTTTATTGGCCCTCACTGTGGAGTATGACATGCCTTCTCTTTCTTCTCAGCATCTTTTAGTGACTCCCACTTTGCTCTTGGCGGTGTGTGTGCAGCACTCAGCACGGGGCCTCGCATGGGGAAAGCGCTCAGCAGATGTTAGCTTTTCACATTGCTGCCTTTCATCCTCTCCATCATAGCTATTACCCCTTCAGCAGAGGCAGGCACCTTAGCTTCTGTAGATCCCACTTAACCCACTCGTGTAGGTGAATGGCCAGCATCTCTATCAGACGTGAATGAAGATGGAGCACACATGTAAGGCAGTGCTGTAGGCTCCGTTCCGTTTCCCTCACCCTCTTTTATTACAGCTATCAGTCCTGTTTTGAAACTCTTGAGCACTGGGGGCATGTTTCTGCTATTATATAAGTAAGGCTGTGGCGTTTGGTGTCAAGTGGGGTCACTAGTGGGGAGCCAGGATGTGACTGTTTCAGGTGTGTTCCGAGGTGTTGTCGGATGAGACGCCATCAGAGAGCGCTGCAGGGAAGTCTACTTGTCCCTCGGTGTGGTCCTAACCTGAGATCTTGCCTCCCACGCCACTCCAGTCCCACTCTGTGGAAGAATGCACCTAAGATTTCCCTGACTCGTATGAGTTTATCCTTTGGGGAACGTTGCCATACACAGAGGGAAGCGCAGAGACAAACTTGTGCAGACGAGTTTGCTAGCTTGCTAACTAGAACATGTTTTAAGGACGGTCTTGGAGGGTGTGGGTTGGATTCTGTTTAGAAAGGTGTGCTGGAGTTAACAGTTCTCAGTAAGACTCAAATTCTAAAGACTCCTGAAATGGTTTCCAAGAAGAGAAATGTCTGTCTGAAGGGACAGAACGCCTTTCTGTCTGTCTGGGAAGTAATAGGAACAACTAAAATGGAGGATTTCAGTAGAGGGAGGGTATCACTAAATAACAAGGGGAGGGCTGCTCCCAGAGAAGGTGTCTGGAATGGCAGTAGGTGGTGAGAAGGGACTCAGAGCTAACTCCAGTGTTGATGCCTGGCAGTATGGCCACCTGATGCTAAAGAAACAACTGAGTCTGAAATAAACCCATTCTACCATGGTGGCTTGTCCAAACGTCAAGTGCAAGCAAGGGTGGTGGAAGAGCAAGTCACTGTATTTTAGAGAGGAAATCTGAGCTTCATATCAAATTAATCCAATTCAGAAAATGAACTAAGTCTTTTCAGCCTTTCAAAGCGCTTGCCTCCATTTACGATGCTGCCTCGTCATTTTAACTCTATTAACTTGTGAGTATTCTCCCATGTAACCTGTAGTACTTTCAGGTGACCTTTGCCCTGATTCTTAGCCCCATGGAGTCTCCCAGTACCAGGGAGTGCTTGGGAGAGCGGCTGCGTAGATCAACGGTCTCTGCAATGGTTCTCCTTGTCTTCCTTCTCATCCGCTGCTAGGGAACTCAGCCTGCAGATTCTGCATCCATACCCTCCTCCCATTCATCCATGAGTTATTGCCATGATGGTGTTAGCTGGCTGAATGATGAGGCCTCCCAAAAGATATGCCTACAACACAGCACCTGCAAGTGGGATCGCATTTGGGAAAATGATCTCATAGATTATGATAATGATGAAACTAGAAATGAGATTATCCTAGATGATCAGGCAGTGCACAGAAGAAAGACATACACAAAAGGACGAGAGAGAGAAAGGCCCTGTAGTCACAGCCAGAGCTGAAAGCAGCAAGGAAAGACTCTGCACCATGATCAGAAAGAGCCCAGACCTGCAAGCACCCTGCCGGGCCCTGTCCTGGGCCGTAGAGAATGCATCTGTGTCAAGTGTGCTGGTTTGTCACAGCACCCTCAGGAAACTAATTTAATGCCCCAAACCACTTTGATCTAAAAACACCTGGGCTCTTGTTAAACTCACATTTATTCCAGGCTATTCCAGTTCAGGATGACAGCTAGGAACAGTTTTCGATAAGGGTCCCTGGTGGTGGTTCCGGTAGCTTGTCTGTGCCTCTCAGGCTCCTTCGGGCCTGTTGTTTTCATGCAGTTGAACAAAATCCACGCTCACATTTGCAGTCCCCACCCCATGTCAGTGCACTGTACAGCTTCCTCCCATGGCCGAGGGCCATCTGCCTTCTGAGGACACTTAGAGGGACCCAGACTTCATTATCCAATTCCCACACTTGATCTGGGATCCCTACCTGTTAATGGCTAGTCAGCCATCTTTTCCTCTCTCCTCTAACATCTCCTTAGGAGATTCTCCCACCCAAGTGGCTTTGAAGCCTTTCTCTTCTTTCCACTATGAAGTTAGGGCTAAGAATGCTGGGACTAGAGTGAAAGCTCAGGCCCTCATGGTGTTCATACTCCTGTCTGGGGCCCTGCCAGTCTCTACCTCTGCATCTCCTGTCAGGCCCTGGGAAGCAGCCTCTCTGTTTATCCCTTGGATGTGTCACTCCACTTCCTAGCTCTGTGCTGCTTAGTCCTCTGCCTGGAGTTGACTGCCTGCCGTGTCCCCTCCTGGATCCCCAGGACTCAGCTCCTTCCCCTTCCCCTGACTTTCCCCAGACTAAGCCTAAGGTTCCCTCCTCCTCAGGCCCAGACACCAGACATAGGGAGTTTCTGCTAGCCCGTTTATGAAGTGGAAATCTCTTATTTCTTTGGAAATTCAGTTGTGTCCTTTGATGTTTCTCTGGAAGCTGTCTTGTGAGAGGGCATGTGATATTTTGCTGAAGTAGACTCTTGAGAGGGAGTGTGATGTTTAGAAGGAGTGTAAGTAGAAGTCCACAGACAGTGAAAGGCCACTCTTGCATTGTGACACTGTGCAACACTTTGCTGGTCTTTGTTGGCCATGCAGTGCTTTGCTGGTCTTCATAGAGAGAAACACACCAGAGACTTTCTCATGGTATTCCAGCTGATTCTGGATCTTAGCTGACTCGTGCTGGCGGAACATTGCGGTTTCTGCTGGATTGTACCACTGCTACTGATTTGGTGTTTGCTATTGGGCTAAACGGCTGGTGTCCTGACAATAGAGATTGGAATCTAAACAGGTCCACAACCCCCTTGTCTTATAAACCATCCTCTCCCATACCTTTGGTCAGTGGGCTAGAAGGGAGGTTGACGCAAGTGGTCAAGACCCCTAAGGTAGCTTTGAAAGAGCTAAGCCTACATTATCTGTTCCATGAGACAGCACCTCCAGGAGGAGCAGAGTGAAGAAATGAAGGAGTCTAAAAGGCCAAGAGGAGGAAATAGTTCTGTTTCTTTGAGTCAGTATTGCCTTAGACACTTGTTAGTAAAATTAAAAAGTATGTCATTTTAGGGGATGTACTTAAAATGCATAACTAGTAATATGTCATACCATTGACTGAACATTTTCTTGCCAAGATCTATTTTTAACATAATGACCATAATCATCTTGAGCATTGCTGTCATTTTACAGAACATATTAAACAAAATGCTATGATCATGTAATGAAGGATGGCGAAGCAGAATAAGGAGATGACCACATGTTCTGTGGCATGGTGATGGCATACTGACTGGCCAGCAGAAACTTCAAAGTCCAGAAATCAAACATGCTAGTCAAAAGGAGAGGGCGGCTTAATCTTTGCTAACATTGAGACCTCACACACACAAAGATTTTTGAAACCTAGAGCCATACAACCAAGATTAGAATCCCATCCTTGCTGTAAGCTGTATGGGGCTAGGACTCCGGCCTAACTCTCCTGAGCCTCAGCGTCTTTTTTTGGAAATATCATAGCTGCATGGACAGCATGTGAAGGAAAGTGAGTTGTTGTGTCTGAGCATGTTTGTAAATGAGATAGGGCCAAGCAGGATGGATATAGCCGGGTGCTCTTGCCTTTGCTCTGTGTTCGAGTCCACAAAGTTGGCCTCTGGAAGGAGTCAGGATGGAGAGCGAGGTATTCTGCTTAGTAAGCAGATATAGGCACTGAAACAATCACAGGCTGTCTGGATTCCAGATCTGGGCAGAGCACAAGAATGCTGGGATCACAAGATGCTGGGATTGAGTTTGAGAGGATGGAGGTGAAAGGAAATTAGTTCAACACTTGAAACAGTGAGTGCAGAACACGTTGCTTGTTGTGGTTTTGCACTCAATCCCCTATAACCAAAGAGCAGTCGAGCCACAGGTCACTAGCTCTTTTTCTCTCCTCCTGAGGCTGTTCCTGCAGCTCTGAGGCTTTCTGGATCTGAAATCAAGAACTTACTTACCTCATGTTCTTAATGTCTTGATCCCGTGCATCAGGGTCTAGGGTCCCATGCTGGCCGTGAACCTTCAGCCACCCTCTCTCGGAAGGAGACTGAGGCTTTATCGTTCCTATCTTGAAAGATGGAAAAATGTGTCTTAAGGAGTTACAGATAAACCATACTGACTTGCAGAGATGATTTAGGTGCATGCAAGAACATTTCCCTTCATGCCTGTTAGTCAGCACCATCCACGGGGGAAGCGGGAAGCAGCGTAGCACATTTGAGCAATCTGTCCATGTCTTTTAAGATACCGTTAGTGCTTTCAACGTGTCAGCAGGTGGAGTGGGAACAGGCCAAATGAACACATTTAAACAGCAAGGATAAACAGGAACATTTGAGTTTTGACTGTAAAATTCAGTCGTGGACGTTTGGAAATTGGAGATGGCAGAAAACAAGGGAAGCAAGGATCCTCTGTGTCTCCCTCTAAAATGCATAATCGCAATGCAGCGGACAGCTGCTTGTGCTTCCTGGCTGCGGCCGCTGCTTAGCTCCTGTCTGACCCAGCACTCCGGAAGCAGCCTGAGCTCCCTCTCACAGGCTGAAGCAGGCTTAGTGAAGTCAGGCAGTTTCCAAGGTCAGAGGGTACAGTCCTGGCTCAGCAGTTTATGGCGCCTGGTGCAGGAAGGCCTGTGAACCAGAAGCCTGGAGACCTGTTTCCCTCCGCTTTTCTATAACATTCTCTTTACAAGGGAATGGTTCAAGGAATTAGATTCCAGTCAGGAAAGGAGAGGCTTCAAAAGGCTATGGGTCCCTTGGGGTGAAGGCTTTTCTACATGAAGGTTTCACACAGAGTGGGGCAGTCTCGGAACCAGCTCTGGAATCTGTGGGCAACTGAAGAGTGAGCTCCAGTATGGGCTCCTCCCATGCCTTTGAGTGTCTAAGTAAAACTGTTCCATCTTGTTGAAGCATTTTTTTTTTTTTTCAAATTTACCCTCCTTGTTTTGAGAGATGTTTTGGTGGGAGTGGATTTGCCAGCTGGTGGGGATTGTAGAATGTTTCTTGGTTTTGAGAGACGTTTTGGTGGGAGTGGACTTGCCAGCTGGTAAGGATTGTAGAATGTTCTTTTGGTTACATTATATCATCTTGTAGGTGTTGCCCTGTGAACAGGAAATGGGCTTTGGTCATCATCTTTGAACCAATCCAAGTCACGGCCCTGACAAAGCGGCCACCAGGGAAGGGCTTTGCCCAAGGAACTACGGAACCACGTTAGTGACATTGTCATACAGTAAGTAAGTTAGAAGAACTAGAGCAGCCCAGGTACCGCAATAGGCAGGGGCCAACTTTGCCTTCAGAGGAGAACAATAATCACTTAAGAGACAGGCTGGTCCAGCCAAGCAAGAAGACTTAGGATTACTGCTTAAACCCAGCACTTGCTGATGATTTTGATCAAAGAATTTGATGGCAGTTTGAAGCATAATCTACAATAAAGTACAGAACTGTGCTAAACCTCAAATTGAAACTAAATTTTTTAACTGGGCAAACTGCAAGATAATAAATCTTGATACTTAAACTAATATATAAACTTTAAGTTTATATGCTACATATAAACTTATATATTTAAGAATTAATAGATTAATACATTAAATACTATATATACAGTATATAGTACATATCATATAGATATACTGTATACAATATGCATACTATGTATATTGTAAACTAAATTGCAACCAAATGGCTAAGGTCTTAGGTTCCTAGATTTAAAGAAGAACTAGCTAGAATGTCCCAAGACTGCACTCTTAAAAAATCCTTCCTGCATGAAGACAGAGAAGTAGAGATGTCTGTGGAGAGTATAAAGGTAGGTAGTTAAGGTAATAAGACCCAGTGTGGGGGAAGGGAAGAGACTGCTCTTATCTGAAATAAGTATAGAAGTTCAAAACATAGTGGTCTTGTGAGTGTTAATTCCTAAATCCATAGCCAGGTTTGCATGAGCCTCTCATGGAAGAAGGAAAATGCACATCATAGAAATGCGCTGGTCATGTAAGCAGTTGTCTCGTTTGGCCCCCTTCCTACCAGCTAACAAGTAGTTACCTTAAAAGGCTCTTGTTAAACTGCTAATGCCCATTTGCATCTGCTAGAAGAAACATGAGCAGTCCCCATATTCTGCTCCCAGTGCTATTTGGTCACTGAAGAAACTGCAGTACCAAGAGTTTGAAGTCGTGGCAAACTCAGGATGACCTTACACCAAGGTCAGAGTCCCAAGGTGCCAGCCTGCCTCATCCTAAATTCTCCTTTGAGAGAACCGTATCCTATGAGTGGACTACTTCTAGGCTTTGAGGTGCTACCTACTCTCTTAGATTAGTGACTTTCACCCCCACTCTTCCTTCTCTATTACCCCATCTTGTGCTAGTCCCTGTGTTAGGTGCAATAGGTGGTAGGATGGTCAGCCTTGAAACAAAAGTGATAAAAAAAATAAAAGCTAAAGTGATATTCAACTGACATATATTACTTTTAGGCTTATGTACTTTAAGAAATGAATTAAAATGTTATGGAAAATACTGATTTCTCTTATATGTCTTTGCCAGGGCCACCTGTGAAACATATATATATCTTTGAGCATATAAGAGAGATGGCCCCTTTCTGATGGGGTGCAAGCTCACCTGAGGCACATAACTGACCAAGCAGAATATGGGGTTCCCAGCCTACCACTGCATATAAACTATATACCTAGAGGCACGCGGCAGCCCTGCCTTAGTCTAGGATACAGTTTATAAAACATGTAGTGGAAAGAAGGTTGATACCATCTAAGCCTTCGCGACTTCAGTTCCCAGCACACATTGCTCCGTGCAACCTAGAAGACCAGGAAGTACAGGTTCCTTCTTCTCTGAGATTCGTTTATTTTATGAGTATGCATGTTTTGCCTGCATGCATCCCTATGTACCACCTGCATGCCTGGTGTCCACACTGGCCAGAAGAGCAGAGCAGAGCAGAGGCCCAGAACTGAAGTTATAGATGGCTATGAGCTGCCATATGGGTGCTGGGAATGAGAGCTGGGTCCTCTGCAGAAGCAAGTGCTCATACCTGCTGAGTCATCTCTCCAGCCCCTAAATCTGAGTCCCTGTGCTATCTTCATATTCCTGAGCTTGAAATGAAAATCACAGTATTTGGGTCAATCTGTGATTTTAATCCAAGATCTGCCTAAATGATCTTATCCAAGCTCCGCAGCCTTTCCAAGTAACACTTTTATCGCTGTAAAGTATGATTGCCATTGGGACCAACAAGGTGGCACAGTAGGTTAAAATGCTTGCTACACAAGTCTCATACCTGGGTTCAGGCCCTTGGGCCCCCATTAAAAGCTGAATGCAGTAGCACACATCTGTAATCACAGTGAGACAAGGGGTGGGAACAGGAGAACTGCCCAGAAGCCAACGGGTCAGCTGGCCTAAATGACAGCAGCAAGGAAGTCTAAGGTAGATCCTGCACAGCAAGGTGTCCTCCAACTTCCCCGTACACATCACGGGTACACCCACAAACAGTCGAAGGGGAAGAGGACTACAGTGATAATGTGTAATGTGTGTAATGCGTACAGTGGTGCTAGGCACAAACTGTGCTTCTTAGGTGTTGGGCCCAGCATAAGGACTCAATATTTACCTGCTTATCTGACAGCAGACAAGTTTTCAATGGGGCTTTTGATGCGTCCATGAAGAATGTGAATACCATTTTACAGTAGTACTTGGTAAAGCTGCCCAGAGGGGCTCCAATATAAACATACATGAGAATAGTCATTTATTTCAAAAAGTAGTCAAAAGTCTGCTTCTGACTCCAGGGCACCCCATAATTTCTTGAAGGATGCAAAGCACACAGTGGGATGCAAGCGTGCCATCCTGTCTCTAAAGCCCGGCCGGATGCAGCATCAGTGACGCTGCTGATGCTGAGTCCTGCTCTAGCATCCGATGGCACTCTTGTGCCAAGCACTGCCACGAGAAGCACATAGTGCTATGCAGTTTTCAAGTTGCTGTTGGTTGCCTCACAGGGGATGACGGCACACTTATGCCTTTTGGATAAGTCACATACTGGGCACTGGTATGCACAAGCACACGCAGTCCTATAACGCAGAAGGCCCTATAACAGGCCCAGCACTGGCTCCAATTTACTCCTCAGTAAAGAAGGCAGGAGCTGTGGTCAGAAGGCATTAAAAGTGACTGCAGGGAGCTGTGTTAGTGCCAGAAGGAGGAGGCCACTCAGAAGCAGGGAGCCATGTGAGTGCCAGAGAGAGGAGGCCACTCGGAAACTTAGTCCTAACATGGGGCCAACTTTACATTTTCAGTGCTAAGGAAATTCTTAAAACCTTTGAGAAACAGTCTTACTTTGTGGCTCTGGCTGGCCTGGAGCTCACAGAGATCTACCTGCCTCTGCCTCCTGAGTGCTGGGGTTAAAGGTGTGCCCCAACACACCTAGTCTGGAAATTAATTTTAAAACTGTTGCCAATTCATCCTAGGTATCTGAGACAAAGGCCTAGGCACTGGGCTTTCAGCAAAATGTAGCCATAGAGCTTAAAGGTCTGCTTTCTCCTTTCCTTCCTTCCAGTCAAAGAAATGACACTGTTAGCTTGGGAGGGAAGTGGCCATGGTTACCAGCTGATGGTCTTTGGGGAAGTAATTGGATCCTGAGGGCTCTGACCTCCTTAGTGGCTTACTCCACAGATGAATCCATAATTTGATGGCATTGCCAGGAGTGGGTAGGGACAAGGAGATTGGGCAAGTTTGAAGAAGTAGGTCAACATTCTCGTTCCCAGCACGGCTCACTCATTCTGCCTCTTGGCTGCCGTTGGGTGAGCTGCCTTCATGCTCGCTCCCAGCATGGCTCACTCATTCTGCCCCTTGGCTGCCATTGGGTGAGCTGCTTTTCTCCTTGGTGCTGTTCCTCCAAGATGTCTGCCTCACCAAACATGGACAGAAATGAAACTGTGAGCCCAAACAAATCCTCCCTCTTTAAATTGTTTTTGTCCCAGAGACTGAAAACTAACACAGTATCATGTTTGTCATTACAAACTTGGGTGTTTTTGATTTGTGTGCAGAATATCTTTTTGACTGATGGATAGCCCTGCCTTGTCCCATGCAGCCCAGCTCCCACGGTGTACCTGGCAGGCAGATCTCACAAAATGGTCATTTGTTGGAGCAGTTTTGCTTTCCCTTTTCTAAGTCAGACAGCTTTCTCAACTGTCTCACACTTGCGTGTTTTCCCCCAGGAGCACAGAAGATAGCAGAGATGTTCAGGCTGCCAGTGCTGAGCCCTGAAAACTGGGAACAGAACCAGGCAGCTTTGCCTAGTACTGCTACCATAATAAAGGAAACAATAGTGGCAATTGCAGAGCTGAACAGTCTGGGAAAATGGTGAATAGTCTCAGCTCTCCTAGAACCTTTACTCTGTAGTAAGGCATATTCCTCCAAGTAAATTTTAGCCAGTATACCGAAAAGGGATGGGGGAGCTGCATGCCAAGAGTGTGCAGCAGTGGAGTGGTTTGTGGGAAGAGGGAAGGAGCATCAGAGACCAGGGTGGCTTGCAATCTGGGCTAGAATGTATTCCAGGCTCCAGAAACAACACATGGAAAGGGGTGTATTAAGAGTAGCAGAAAAAGGCTGGATGGTGAAGAAACCTCATAAGCCTTTGTAAGGATATTAACATCCAGATACAAGAGTCTAACTCCTCGCTGGCCGAGACTCCTCATCAAGACCCATTGTCTGGCAGTGCCCAGACTGTCCTGAAGACTGCTGTGAGGGTAACTCTGGCCCTCATCCTCCACTGCCCCTCTTGGGGGCCCCTAAAGCATATTCCTCAGCAGCTTTCAGTGATCTTCTGACCTGGGACTCACTGGCTGTTATAACAGCCCTCTGCTTAAAGCCTTATGGGTCCATCTCTGCAGGATTCTGCAGCAGTGATCTTGTGTGATAAATTTGCAGTTTGGACCCAGCACCCTTTACATATAGAACAAATACCTTCTAGCAGGGTGGGCACCATCAGAAACCACATCCCTTGTTATATGAGTAACTGCTATGGGCTCAATCTCTCCATCTCTCGTATGAGCACAACAATGATACAGCTTCTACATCTCAAGCCTTGCCTCAGTTCATTCATTTAATCCTATCAGTACATAGTAATCTCTTCATTTTATCTGGTAGAACCCCAGGATTGTGGCAGACATTAAATGAGTTAATATGCAGAATGCTTCACAACCCAAAATGTATTGAGAAAAATAATGTTATTCAGAGTGGATTTGGGGACTGGAGAGATGGCTCAGTGGTTACCAGCACTTACTACTCTGCAGAGAAGCCAGGTTCAGTTCCCAGCACACACATCAGATGGTACTCAAACCCCTGTAATTCCAGTTCAGGAGATCCAACCTCCTGAACTCCACTGGTACTGCATACATGCCATGCACATAAACTCATGCAGGTACACACAAATGAATAAATAAAAGTAAGTAAATCTTAGGAAAAAAGGAGATTTGGAGAATTTATAAGATGAAAATCATAATCCACAACAACTATCTTTATGTAGTATTGATTTATAAACATATACCTATTTCTGATACTAAAAAACTAATTAATCTTTTTTTTTTAAGTATTTACCAAGGGCCTTCACATGTCAGGCCCTATTCCAGATGCATAAGACCCATCAGCAAAGTAAAAGCTTGCTGCACTGTAGGGCTTAATTCTATCAAGCAGATGGGTGGTCAGTGTAAGTGGTATGCAGTGTTGGACTGAGACCAGAAAACTTGTGGGGGTGGATGGACATGAGAGCACAGGAGACAGATCTTAACATTTTCATTTTTGCTTGATTCTACAACAGTGCCTCCTATGTAGCCCAGGTTGGCCTCAAACCTGTGTCACCTGTTATTGTTATGTAACCAGGCTGCCTCAAGCTCCCACTCTTCCTCTCTTAGCATCTCTGTGTTGACATTACAGGCATGTGCCACCACACCAGGCATCGCAAGGTGGGTTTCTCATCAGGCTGAGCCATCTTTGCTTCATACTCTTTCCTCTTCTCACTCCACGGAAGCCACTCCACTGAATGGCTTCAGTGTATCATGAGCAGCAAGAGTAGAAAGGCTTTGTCCCTCCCACAGCCCACTCCACTTCCTGGGAAGACAGGGAAGAGGGAGCAGTGCCCCCCCCCCCAATATCTATGGTTTGACTTTCTGCCATTTCAGTTATTTAAGGTTAGGTATACTCTGATCATATGTTACGGGAAGGTCTAGAAGCAACTCATGAGTATAAGTAACTCTTATTAGTCTGTTTAACGGTTAAATTACTGTTAATGTCTAATTGTGCCTAATCTGTAAGTCAAACTTTATCATAGATGTATGCATAGGGAAACTATGTTTGCACGTGGTGAGCTCTCAGAGCCCTGCACATAACTAGGGACTAGGATGTGTGTGGTAATTGTAGGTTGAGAAAGCAGTGTGAAGGCAGCTGTGAGGGGAGTGTCGACTTACAAACATTTATTTTCTGGTACAAATTAGTGTTGCTTTGGACAAAATGTCTCAAAGAAGCAACATAAGGGAGAAAGGGCATGCAGGGAAGGCATGAAGAGTTAATGATAGCTCAGGATGGCCAGGAACATGTGGCTGCTCGCTTTCATATTGCCTCAAATCAGGAACAAAGCAGGGGCTTGCCACCAGAAGCCCACTTCCTTCAGTGAGACACTGCCAGCCGAGGCCCAAATGTCACATGTAGAGGGGCCTATGGCAGACACTTCATGTCCAGGTCAGAGCAGAGGGGAGATAAGATAGGCCATATAGAAGACAAGCCTCGGGATTCAGAGCCAAGCCTGAAGCATGAGAGGAGGCCATCCCTAGGCAGTGCCCGAGTTAGGGTACATTAAAGGCTCCAGGGCCAGAAGAAACTTGTCAGGCAGAAAAGCAAATGGAGCCCAAGTGTGGAGCAAGGAGGAACAAGTGAGGCAGGAGACCGTGGAATACAGTGCCCTGCAGGCTGCAGAGAAGCCTGGATTTTATCCCAAGATGGGGCAAGGCCTCTAGGCCTGTAGCATGGACCGGCTAGATCTCTCTGTATTTGTACTCTAACCCAAGGTCGGGTGTGTGAGCAGTTCTACCCATAGTCAATTGGCAGGTCACAGTCAGTTTAGTTCTCTAGCTGTTTGCTAGTATTTGATGAACCCCTACTATGTGCTACATACTTCACTTGCTAGGTAGTATTGAACCCCTATTCTGCACTAAGTGATGTACTTGCTGGTTACATGTGACATAGTCACAGAACCCTTACTGTGCATCCAGTGATGTACTTGATGGTGTGTGTGTGTGTGTGTGTGTGTGTGTGTGTGTGTGTGTGTGTCTGAGAGAGAGAAAGAGAGAGAGAGAGAGAGAGAGAGAGAGAGAGAGAGAGAGAGAGAGAGAGAGATTTCATCCCCTCTACCAACTTTCAGGAAGAATCAGCATGAACTGTGATTTCATGTCTTGTCTTGAGTCCACGGGGAAGTTGGGGACCGATGGCAGTAGATTAGGAACTAAGCAGCAGCTGGTACTCTGTCCATTTTAGGATAACCTGTCCTTGCCACTAGTTAAATGTGCATTCTTGTTCAGAAGCCAGAATGTGCAACAGCTCTTCCCTGTAACTGTCCCAGAGGCGGCATTTGAGTGAGAAAGGAAGGGCCATCCTCCACTCAGCCCGCCTGCCCCGTAAGTTCACAGGAAAGCAATATTTGCCCTTTAAAAACCAACTATCTTAATAGAACGCTCATCCCTGCACTGAGATGTTTCAGACAACAGGAATCTGTCCTCAGGAACAATATTCAGACTGAAAGTGTTCTCAACGTTTGGGACTCTTGAGTGCTGGTGGAATTTGCTGAAATAAGGACACAGCACTCTGAGGGCTTAGGAGACGGGCTCTGAGCCTGTTTGCCAGGTTTCTCAAGCCAGCAGGTGTCTGGGCAAGCTTGATCCTGAGATGAACCCATGGTAGGCAGGCCATCTATACACTGCTCAGTTTCAACAGGGGTGGGAGGAAAAAGAACCCACGGACCTTTCATCTTTGCAAACAAGCAACACAAAATGTTTAGCTGAGCCCATTGCATCATTCACGAATCTGACAATGCCCGTTCTTACTCTCTATGCACGCAACTACAAGTCTGGAGGTCCGTTGTTTACGCACACACCATAATGGGTGAGGTTGCCCCAGCCAGCCACCCCTATGTGGAGTGCATTCAGTAGCTCACGATGTCACTCTTGAGTTTCAAGAAAGCAAACTTCCCTTGTCACACGCTGCATTATCTTGAGTCTGGTAGCTTTCAGTATGTTGCAGCCTGGCATACACAGCTCATCCAGGCCCCTGCTAGGCCCCATTTTGAAGACAAAATCAAAGGGATGCTCCTCTTCCTAGACACAGCTCTGCGCTATAAAGGGCTTCTGTTTTGTAATCTGTTTTTGAGATCTGGTGCTTGTGTTTCTAACACCCCATCACGTGTGGTCTGACGTAGACCTCACCATGACTATGAGCAAATGTACTGCGAGGATGTGTGTGGGATGGCGGAGCCAGCTCCCTGCAGCAAACCGTCCTTTGTCAGAAATTTTCCATAGGGCCTCGCAACCCCACACAGTGGATCCTTCTTCCATAGGCCTGCGCTAGCTGCATATGGAATGTGAGTTTGACTTTTGCAGGATTCCAGGTCAGTATCCTCATATAGAGCATTCTTTTTTTAGTTAGGGTTGATTTCTAAGTTTCTTTTTATAGAACACGACTTGCAGTAGAGAGGGGAGAAAGTTGTTTGTCGGTTCAACTCTATTATTTTATTTATGTCAGGAACCGAGCTGCCTGAGCACTGACTGGAAGGCTCGGCCTTCTTTGATGGGAGGATTTAGAAAGCTGGGGTCTAGACGGGCTCTGGAGAGCAGCCTTCCCCTGGAAAGAGCCATTTCCTCTCCTCTGTCATGTCCTAGAGATTTACCGACAAAAAACGCAACAAACTTGAGGAGTTGGAGAGATAGCCCACAGGATAAAATGTGTATTTTGCAAGCTTGAGGACCTGAGTTCAGGTCTGCAACACTCAGGTAATACGGAGCCTGTAACTGTAGTGCTTGGGGACAAACGGGAATATCGAGAGCTCACTGTCTATCTGACTGGTAACCTTCATGTTCAATGAGAGACCCTGGCTCTTGAAAACAAAACAAAACAAAACAAAAACCCAAGGTGGTCTCTTCATATGCAGAGACAGGCACACACGCACACACATACACATCAAATGCCAGATTTTAATAGCAAACCCTATGAAGAGGTATATGGTAAATCATATAGTTTATATGGGAATTATAGTTCTAACCGTTTTTACCTGTGTATATCTTGGTAGAATTGTCCTGACTGGTTAGAGGGAAAGAAGCATTAATTAAGCTGGAAATGAAGGGAAGTGGAGGATGCATTGTCACCGAGATGTGTTTCCCTGTTTCATACTCAGTCTGAGATCAAAGGCCTGAGAATAGCATCCTGCTTGCTTACCTCACCTGCACATCCTCACCTTAGGACGGTGAGGGCCTGGTTTGTAAATAAATGAGTGGGTAGAATCATCTGAGCAGGAAGATTGTTGTGACCAAAGTAGTTCTTGAGACTTTGAAAACAAAATGCAAGCAGATAGTAAACTGTATAGAGTAAGATGGCAGCCATGCCAGTCAAAAAAACGGTTTTCACTGGGAATAGTCAGGAGCGGGCTCTGTGTAGTCTCCTCCCCCCGACCTCCCAACCCCAGCTGCTTAGCCAGATTCAAATCCAAAAAGAACAGTCAAGGTGGACAACAGCTTGCATCTGTGTAGCTGTGCACATCTCCATCCCTTGGTCCATCCCCCCACCTCCTGCCTCTGCTGTCTGCTGGCATATTTGCTTTGCGGCTTACTTTCAGTCATTTTGTATTTGGTTTTTTTAGACATACATGTGATTTTTTTTCTTTAGTAAATAATTTCCTGGAGGCTAAAACTATTTCAAAGTATTATAAATGTTGCCTTGCAGATTAGCACAATAACTCTAAAGTTTTTGTCTTAGCATATACTTATCTTTTTTATTTATGTGTATGGATATTTTATCTGCATGTTTGTCTGTGCACCACTTGCATGCCTAGTGCCCACAGAGGCCAGAAAAAGGTGCCAGATCCTCTGGACCTAGAATTATAGATGGTTGTGTGTGGTTATTTATAGCCACGCGGAATCTGGATCGTCTTCCTCTCCCTCCATCTCCCTTCCTCCTCTCCTTCCTCCTCTCCTCTGTCTCCCAAACTCCTAGCTCCGCCTTCCCTTTTCCTGTCCAATCACAGGCTTCTTGTTGTATTAATATTTAAATTAATTAGACAGGGAAAATCCTGCTACACTTGTGAGCTATCTTGAAACCAGCCCCTGGACTTATTTATCATTGAAGAGTCAAAGAGGTCTTGCTCATCTGAGGGCTGTCATTATTTACCATATTCAAAAATTCAAATGAGTATTTAAATACTCATGCAAAATGACTATGGTCACCCTAATTAAACAATAAAGTAACATTTCGTATAAAATGACCATTGTGTGAAAAAAAAACAGTGAAGAGCATGGTATTCTATTTTGTCAAATATCTTCAGTTTTAGCTTAACAGAAAGACAACTTTATTTCACAACCATCCCTGCATCCAACTGTAATGCAGCACGTTATATTAGTTGAGGTATATGAAGAAATTCATCTTGTACAAATAAAGAGCTGAAAAAAACTTTTGTAAAAAATTAGCCTTTCTGGTTAACTGTGGATATTCTTTAATATTACCAAAATTTGACATCATGATTTCTTACAAGTTGGTTGCAACAGGGATTCAGAACCTTTTTTACATTTAAGTCTCCTAGTATCTTTTGCACTTTTTTTTTTTTTTTGGTTTTTCGAGACAGGGTTTCTCTGTGTAGCCCTGGCTGTCCTGGAACTCATTCTGTAGACCAGCCTAGCCTCGAACTCAGAAATCCACCTGCCTCTGCCTCCCAAGTGCTGGGACTAAAGGTGTGCACCACCACCGCCCGGCTCTTTTGCACTTTTTAACACATGCATTATTTTGGTTTTAATATTTACTTATTTATTTTATGTATGTAGACACAATTCTCTTTAGACACATCAGAAGAAGGGATCAGATACCATTACAGCAACCACAATGTAGTTGCTGGGAATTAAACTTCCCAGCAACTTCAGGACTTCTAGAAGAACAGTGTTCTTAACCGCTGAGCCATCTCTCCAACACTCAGTATACACTCTTAAGTGTTTTACATATACCACTTAGTCTTATCACACAGAATGCTTACACACACGCACACACACACACACACACACACACACACACACACACACACACGCATGTCTTAAGAGTAAGAGTTAATAAAATGATTAGTTTTTACTTCCATTGGGTGTCTGGCATGGCGTCTGCTGAGGTGCCAGCACCTACCTGTCATCCCTTGCCCCACACTATGCTTTTCACCGTAATACTCTATATCATCACAAAGCAATCTGGGAAATGTCATAGGAAACCCTGAGGCCCTTGAACCATGCTTCTAAAATGGCCAGGTAGGAATAAAGTTGGCAAGAACTAATTTCTATTTTCCTCTTAATTTATGCTCCCAATAGAGTAGAATTGGGCTCTTTGGTCTGATTTTTTTAAGGCTCTCCCTCAGGATGGTCTGTTTTCACAGTATGTATATTAAGACATTTGCTCAAATTGCTCTCTGCTCATTACCAACATAGTGGGCATACCTCATGCTATAGCTACAAAGAATACAAAGCCGGGCAAAATTGTTCCTGAAATTTGGGGACTCATCAAGAAAGATGATACATGTGAACAAACATGTCTGTCCAGGATGCCCTGAACCTTTCAGCTGCTCAGCCAAGGAGCACTCTGGGCTGGAGGAGGAGCAGACCTTGAAGAGAAGGAAGCATGATGAACACAGAAAGTAGAGGTCGTCCAAAGCTTATGACAAAGGCGGTCCATGAAAGGGAGATATGCTGATTGGACATCTGGGTGTGAGACAGGAAGGCCAAGATGGAGTAGGGACTGCTGCCCCTGACCATTTGAATGTACCATGAAAAGAAATTTGTTTCGCTTTCTTATGAGGTAGACATTTTGAGAGCTGTGACTATGGGTCACTCAGTTAGGTTTGCTCCACAAACATGAAGACCCAAGTTTGACCCCATTATCCATGAAAGAAAGTTGGGCATGCTTGCAGTCCCAGCACTGAGGACAGACTCAGGTATATCCCTGGAACTTGCATAGCCTAAACAATGAATCCTAAGTCCCAATGAGAGACCTTGTCTCAAAACACAAGGTAGGTGACTCCGTAGGAACAACACCCGAAATTGACTTCTGACCTACACATGGACATGTACACATATGCCATGAACCCCCCAATATATGCATCTGTATACACACACATGAACACACATACACAAGGTAGTTAATTTTGAAAGAAAGTATAGCAAAGTAATTTTATTATTTGTATTTACTTACTTGTTAGGTTTATCTATTTTTAAACAGGGTCTCCCATGTAGCCCAGGCTGGTCTTGAATACAGTCTTCTTGTCTCGGCCTCCTAAGTGCTAGGATTACAAGTTTACAAGTGCGTATCAAAGCACCTAGTCTTGCAAAGTCATGTTAGTCATGGGAAGTATCTAACTTAGGTGCCAATGTTTATACTACATGTATGTATATTTGTTCTATAGAGCTGTGTAGTATGGCAGGACACAAGCCAGCAGAAGAGTCCAAGTATGCCGGTCAGCTAGAATTTCCCTGTGACATACTCAGATAAGATCTATTTTATGTTAATACATACAAAATTTTTATATTGAAGTTTATAGAACTATATATTCTATTTTACATACATATTAAGGTATGTAAATATAGGGTGACTGTTCATCTTTTGGGGATTGAGTCCCAGTGCATGCTGTTTCCCTAACATAGTTTTTTTTTTTTTTTTTTTTTTTTTTTTTTTTTTTTTTTTTTTTTTTTTTTTTTTTTTGGTTTTTCGAGACAGGGTTTCTCTATATAGCCCTGGCTGTCCTGGAACTCACTCTGTAGGCCAGGCTGGCCTCAAACTCAAAAATCCGCGCGCCTCTGCCTCCCAAGTGCTAGGATTTAAAGGCGTGCGCCACCACTGCCTGGCTGACATAGTTATTAATAACACTTCTTTCTCTAGTGTCCTGTTTTGAGTGCTGAATAGTTCACCGTATTTCTATAACTGTACTTATAAAATAGAAATATAATACACAATATATGCATATATTCATTTAAATGTTCATATACATTCATGTATTCATACATGCATGTCTATATACATATATGTATTTATATATTTAAAAGTGATTCTATTTATTTATGTATTTGGTTTTTTAAGATAGGGTTTCTCTATGTAGCCCTGGCCCTCTGGAACTCACTCAGTAGACTAGGCTGGCAGACTAGGTGACTCACAAAGATCCACCTGCCTCTATCTCTGGAGCATTGGAGTTAAAAGCATGCATCACCACTGCTCAGTAGCCAGTGCTTTTTAAAAGTTATTCTGGATAAGATACAAACTTGGGGCTGATACAATGGCTCCCCAGATATCAAGGCACCTTTCAGGCAGGGCTGACAACCTGAGTTCAGTCGCTGGGACCCACACAAGAGTGAAGAGAAGAAACAACTCACAGAAGTGTCCCCTGCCCTCCATGTATGCTGCTTCACAAGGCTATCAACACACACACACGCGTGCGCACACACACGTTCATACACAACAGTAGTAAAGTTAAACAGAACGGACTCAGGAGAACCGCAGCACAGGAGGAGCGGCGACAGTTCTCTACTTACAGATTCTTTTAATATTGGCTCACTTCAATTTTTATATCTAGAACATTTTTATTAGCCTTTTAAAATACTTTTTATTTTATGTGTATGAATGCTTTGCCTACGTGCATGTCTGTCTACCACACGTGTGTCTAGTGCCCACAGAGGCCAGAAGAGGGCATCATATTTCCCAGAACTGTTAAGGACAGTTGTGCTGGGAATCAAACATGGGTTCTCTGGAAGAGCAGCTAGTGCTCTTTAATTGCAGAACCAGCCCCTGCCCCCAGCCCCAGCCTCTTCATTTTTTTTTTTAATCTCAGTAACACTGCTGAGAATGACAAACTTGTTGCATGAAACTCTTTTTAGAAAACATTTTAGTGATTACACATAAATCAAATCTTACCTTCTTTCTGACTTACACTTTTTGTTCCAAAATCTTTCGTGGGCCTTCCAAGTGCAGAGCTCCCTAGGAGAACTGTGGAGGGTTTGCTGTGAAGTGCCTACATCTGTATTGTCAGAGTGTACAGATGTTGGTGTGAATGGCCCTCCTCCCCTTCAGTGCTGCCCTAAGTCCCCATTTGTCTACATCCTGCTTCTTTTGCTGTTCTTGTGACAGACCATTCTCTCTGTTAGACTGACAAGATCATTCAGCTGCTGCCACCCACACAGTGGTATGAGAACAGGGGGTCAGTCCTAATTGTCAGCTTCACTGGATTGAGAATATGTAGGAAATTTGTAAAGCATGGCTCCGGATACATCAGAAAGGATAAGAGGGAAAGATGCACCTGAACGTGGGCAGTGCCAGGCTGGGAGCTTAAGAGTAAAGGCAAGAAAGCTAACTAGCCAGGCTCCTCCCCCCCCTTCCCCTTCTCCTTTCTCTCTTCCCTCCTCCTCCTACCTCCATCTGTGAGCTGCCCTGAACTGCCACCCTCTCTTCTAGAATCAACTAAACCCTTTGAATCACTGTTTCTTGCACATTTTCACAATAGTGACAAGTCTAAAGAGAATAACTTGTGCATGCTACATGCATAACATTTTTAGACCATCTAAGAGCTTTTCAGTTGTTCTAACTTCAGAAAGTGTGATGAGACTCAATTATCATAGACTTAGAAACATCCTTTCCTGGCCTGTTGTTTTGTCATCTCTTTGTTTGCCTTTAGGAGTCCACAGGGGTTCGTTTTAAAAACTCTAGTCTAGTCTGGTTATACTAAAGGGGAAATCCAACAAAGAGTAGGCTGGTTCTCACCAGGCCGTGTGTGGAGAGGAGGGAGGGTGTCCCTGGTGGTCAGATTCAGTTACAGACATTGCTACTCAGAAGAGAAACACCTCAGGGGAACGAGTTAGAATGGCTCCTTCCATTCTTGCTGCTTCTCTGAGCAGATAACCCTCATATAAAGGTACCAGTCACTTATGGGAAGCTTTTAAAAATAAATTAATAAGTTGTTTCTGCTTTATGAATTATGTTTGGATCAGATTATCAAGGTTATCTTTGGAAACATATAGAAGAGGCTGAGGTTATATCTCAATAGTAGAGCCTTTGACCAGCATGTAGAGGCTAGGGATTCAGTCCTAAGTAACACACACATGCGCAATCACACGTGAGCATGCACACAGACACAGATACACACATACATATATATCAAGTGAAGCCAGGCGTGTTGGTGAATGCTTTTACACCTAATAGGAAGAAGAGGCAGGCTGATCTCTGTGAACTCAATGCCAGCCTAACCTACATAAACTAGTTCCAGGCCAGTAGGGCTTGGGATGTGACTAACTTAGCACATGTGATAGCCTGGCTTTGATCCATAGGTCATGGAGTATCAGGGGAGGACATTTGAAAGAAGACAGAGGTAGGTGGATCTCTGAGTTCAAGGCCAGCTTTGTCTAGATAACTAGTTGCAAGCTAGTTGGGGCAGAATGGTAAGACCTTGTTTTAAGGGGGGAAATCAGATGAAATGTGGATGCTTATAAAAAACCATGATGCCGCTCAGCTCTAGAGTCTCTGTGCAGCAGCCTCAAGTGGGGACACCCTTTCTGCTTGGACATACAGAAACTTGCCCTCCCCATATTTGGACACATACACATAGCCAAGACTTTGCAGAAGGCAGGGGAAGGAATCCTGGGAGGATTTCCAACTACAGCTACTTACAATGGCATGAGAAGCAGTCTGGGGCAAGAAGGCTGGCCTTCTGTTGACTTCCAAGTCTTAGGGAACACCACAGGGTGAGATAAACGTCCGAGTTCTTATGTGTTAAAAACAAACAAACAAACAAAGCAGTGTCCCCAGAAGTAGCACATAGCCTAGAAATGACCAAGGCACCGACGGGAGCCCCCTGACCATTTGTTTCTTGTTTCAGATGACAGTCATGTCCCTCTGCAGGGACCTCAAGGATGACTTTCACAGTGACACGGTGCTCTCCATCTTAAATGAGCAGCGCATTCGGGGCATCTTATGTGATGTCACCATCATTGTGGAAGACACCAAGTTTAAAGCCCACAGCAATGTCCTGGCTGCCTCAAGCCTTTATTTCAAAAACATCTTTTGGAGCCATACGATCTGCATTCCCAGCCACGTCCTGGAGCTGGATGATCTGAAAGCCGAAGTGTTTACAGAAATACTTAATTATATCTACAGCTCCACCGTTGTGGTCAAGAGACAGGAAACTGTCACTGATCTTGCAGCTGCAGGGAAAAAGCTGGGAATATCATTCTTAGAAGACCTTAGTGACCGCAACTTCTCAAATTCCCCAGGTCCTTACGTAGTCTGCATTACTGAAAAGGGCGTGGTTAAAGAAGAAAAAAATGAAAAAAGGCACGAAGAACCAGCTGTCACTAATGGGCCAAGGATCACAAACGCATTTTCCATCATTGAAACGGAAAATAGTAATAACATGTTTTCTCCCCTGGACTTGAGAGCAAGCTTCAAAAAGGTGTCTGATTCCATGAGAACAGCCAGCCTTTGCCAGGAGAGAACCAGTGTCTGCCATGAGGCAGAGCCTGTCCGCACACTGGCTGAACACTCATATGCCGTCTCTTCCATCACTGAGGCTTACAGGAGTCAGCCTCTGAGGGAACATGAGAGCAGTTCATCTGATAAAACGGGAAAAGAAGATGGTGAAGCTCTTGCCACAAAAGCAAAGCCCTGCCGAAAGCCAAAGACCCAAACCCAGGATTCTGACTCAACCACAGAAAATATGCCACTCCCTCTAGTAACCTGCCCGGAGGCGAATCAAGAAAGAAGCCTGCAGCCAGCTCCAATTCTGTCACACTCAGAACCTCCCAGCAATGAAGGAGATGTCCGCTTTCCCAGAGAAGATGAAAACCAGCCCTCCGATGCTCCTGGTCCACCAGCGACAGAGGTCCCGCCCCTCGTTTATAACTGCAGCTGTTGTTCCAAGTCCTTTGACAGCAGCACACTGCTCAGTGCTCACATGCAGCTCCACAAGCCAACCCAGGAGCCTTTTGTGTGCAAGTACTGCAACAAGCAGTTCACCACCCTCAACAGACTGGACCGGCACGAGCAGATCTGCATGAGGTCTAGCCACGTGCCCATCCCAGGAGGAAACCAATCCTTCTTAGAAAACTACCCAACTATTGGACAAGATGGAAGTTCGTTCACAAGCCCAGAATCATTAGTACCAGAAAATAGGATTGGTGAGTTATCCAGCACTGGAAGTGCCTTGTCAGACACGGACCACATGGTGAAATTTGTGAATGGGCAGATGCTCTACAGCTGCATCGTGTGCAAACGTAGTTATGTGACTTTGTCCAGCCTCCGGAGGCACGCAAATGTTCACTCGTGGAGAAGAACATACCCTTGCCATTACTGCAACAAGGTCTTTGCGCTGGCTGAGTACAGGACAAGACATGAGATCTGGCACACTGGAGAGAGGCGGTACCAGTGCATTTTCTGTCTTGAGACTTTTATGACCTACTACATACTAAAAAACCATCAGAAGTCTTTTCATGCCATAGATCACAGACTCTCCATCAATAAAAAGACAGCGAACGGAGGCTTGAAGCCGACAGTCTATCCATACAAACTTTACAGGCTCTTGCCTATGAGGTGCAAGAGGGCACCTTATAAAAGCTACCGGAATTCTTCCTATGTAAGCACTCATGGAAACGGTCAAAGGGGTGAATCTGCCCCTGATACATTCATAGTTCCGAATCTGCAGAGCTCTGAAATGCCCACACTGGACTTCCAAGATGGCAGAAACACATTGACCAGCAGCCCTGCTATCCCAGTAGAAACACCTTCTTGGCAGAGCACAGCCACTTCTGCCAAAGTAAAAAATGCAGAAGGCGTCAAATGGAAGAAGCAGGCACTGAAAACCAATCTCGTGGATAACTTCAATTCAGCTGAGGTGTCGGTTTCTTCCACTGGAAACACTGTCAGCGCCACCCTACAGGCAGAGCCCGCATGTGTTTCATCTGTGGGCAAAGGCAGTGAGCACTCGGCCTCTGTGATCAGCTACAGTGGCTCCGTGCCCTCCGTCATTGTGCACAGCAGCCAGTTCTCTTCGGTGATCAAGCACAGCAATGCCATCGCTAGCCTGACTGACAGCAACCACAAGTCCCCTTCACAACCAGTGGTCAGTCCAACCCTGACTAAGGACAGCAAGTCTGAGGCAGATAAAGCCAGTAAACATGCCGGCAGACCCAAAAGCATTAAGGAGAAAAAGAAAGCGGTACCGTGTAACAGGGGAGAGATAACAGAGGAGGCAAAATATGTTGCTGATCCTGGAGGGTCTTCAGGCAAAACCACAAATGTCGAAGAAACCAGTAAGATTGAAACGTATATCGCAAAACCTGCTCTGCCCGGTACCTCCACAAATAGCAATGTTGCACCCCTTTGCCAAATAACAGTGAAAATAGGGAACGAAGCCATCGTGAAAAGGCATATCCTTGGGTCTAAGCTGTTTTACAGAAGAGGGAGAAAACCCAAGTATCAAATGCAGGAGGAGACGTTGCCTCGGGAGAGTGAGCCAGAAACCCATGGAGACAGCCCCCTTGGGCTTTGCCAGGCTGAATGTGTAGAGATGAGTGAAGCATTTGATGAAGCAAGTGACCAGGACTCCACAGATAAGCCGTGGCGCCCATACTACAACTACAAGCCCAAGAAGAAATCCAAACAGCTGAGAAAAATGAGGAAAGTCAAGTGGAGGAAGGAGCGTGGGAGCAGAAGCCCCATAGGCCGGTGCAGATACCCAGCTGAACTAGATCGCGCGGAGGTGAAACTGCCCCCGGATAAGGCCTTCGAAGAAGAAGAGAATAAAGAGATGCCCAAGCTGCAGTGTGAGCTCTGTGATGGCGGCGACAAAGCAGCAGGGGTGGGAGCCGAAGGCAAGCCCCACCAGCATCTCTCTTTGAAGCCTTACATCTGCGAGCTCTGTGCAAAGCAGTTCCAGAGCTCCTCCACGCTCAAGATGCACATGAGATGCCATACTGGAGAGAAGCCGTACCAGTGCAAGACCTGTGGGCGGTGCTTCTCCGTGCAGGGGAACCTACAGAAGCATGAGCGCATTCACCTGAGCGTGAAGGAGTTCATCTGTCAGTATTGTAACAAGGCATTCACACTCAATGAGACGCTCAAGATCCACGAGAGAATCCACACCGGGGAGAAGCGTTACCACTGTCAGTTCTGCTTTCAGGGTTTCTTATATCTCTCCACAAAACGGAACCACGAGCGGAGGCACGTTAGGGAGCATGATGGGAAAGGCTTTGCTTGCTTCCAGTGCCCCAAAATATGCAAAACAGCTGCTGCCCTCAGAATGCACCAAAAGAAACACTTATTCAAGACCTTAACTAAGCAAGAGGAAACAGGTGACATGTGCCACGAGAACTCAGATCTCTTGGAGAGTCAGCTTTGCACTGATTCGGAAGACAGCGACCAAAAAGGTGACATAAAAACCTTTGCTGAAAACGTACTTTGAGTGACAACAGTTAGAAAAGTCTTCAAAATTGTTTGTGATTTTTTTTTTTTTTTTTTTAGTTTTTTAGTTTTTTAAGCTTAGTTTTGTTCACATAATAGTCACAAAGGATGGGGGGGGGTTGTTAATTTTCATTTGTGTAAACTCCAAAAAACAAAACAAAACAAAAAAGGATCCTAACAACTATTTTGGGTTTTATCATTCACTTCACATAGAATGCATAAAAACAAAATAGATGAATCCTCTAACGACCCGAGTATTTTATGAAGGCTAATGACGGTCTTAGCTGTGGGATTTGGAATAGTGAAAACAGCGGCTGAGCTTTAGCCTAATTTAAACCTTTCTCACGAGCGCTAATGAGGTCTGCTGAACTGTTGTTAGTCACTGGAGAGAGTGAGGGTCAGGATCATGAAGATAGCGTCTTTGAGACGTGCAAAACGCTAAATGAGCTATGACAGTATTTATTGCCATTGAGTTTCTGCACTATTAATCTTTGGTAAATTAATGGGTATTTACAAAATACTTAACAATGTAACTGAAAATATGTAATGAATAACCTAAAGTAGAACATACACATATCATCTAGAAATACTTTTCTGCAACATAAACCTTGTAAAATACATATATGAATCACTATAACTTTTAGCTGTCTATCTGTCCCTTGTAGAGAATCCTAATGAGCAATAGACCTCAGAGGATGAGGACTGCATTTGGAATCTGACTGACGAGCATGTGTGTGCTTCTCAATGGAATGCTGTGCTGTTCCCTGGAAGTCTGGCTGAGCTGTTATTAGATTGGCCCACTCAAGTCACACAGAACATAAGTCATGCCTTATCTATGGGAAAAGCCTTCCCAGACTTACCGAGATTACCTCTGCAGTGGCCTCACCTCAGAGAATGAAGAATGGTCAAATTCTTCAGAACTCTCTGCAGTCTTCCAGTCACCCCAAGGCCATGGATGTTAGGGGCTATCCCATTCAGACTTAAGGGGTCAAATAATCCTGATGCCTCCCACTCCACCGAAGCACCATGCAGGAGGTTGAGGGCAAAACACGCCTCTGTGGTAATCAAGTCTCAGGCACTTGGAAATGGCAGAAAGCCTAATTCCTCAATTTACTTCTTGGAGATACTGCAGCCCACAGGTACATAGTAGGTAAAAGGACAACAGGCTCCCCTCTCCCACTGATAACATGGGGACAAGGGGGCCTGGTGACCTTCTTTGCCTCTAACAGCAGCATTGTTTTTGAGGGATGGGGAGATAGAATGTGGAAGGACAGGGTCCTGCCCCTTACAGACATGACTTAGAAGTATCCACAAAGCCAGATAGATGCTCTGTCTTCATGCTTGCAGACATTAGCCCCACTTACATTTCTAAGTCATTTTTATATTAACATGACTGCCAACATTGCCCTCAAAAGTCTGCTTGCCCTACAAGTATTCTTTCCTGTGAACTTGGATCCTGGAAAGCTGGCACTCAAAAGATTCTTACTGTTAAAACCGCCAGAATAGGAGGGAGGGAGAGCACAGCCTGCCCTTCCAGCATCAGGAGGGCAACATTCAGAACAGTTCAAGCAGCCATTCCTGTTCACTGGATGTAGTAGATGGAAAGCCAAGGCTGGAAGGTTATCAGAGGACTCCTGTTTCTCCCACCAAGTGTTGTGTTGTCTCCACGAAGAAGGCTTAGTGTGGTTTGGGGTAGGCAAGAAAACATTTAAACACCCAGAAAAAAAGGACATGATTCAAGGTGACCTTTTATACTGTAGCACTTTGCTGTTAACCCCAGTATGTATCTGCATTTATCATTTGTTCATCTACATTCACCTACATACAGTATTATATACTAGAGGAAATGGGGAACTGCAAGCAAATTGAGCTCTGTTTTGTCTGTTGTATATATGTACACCCACACCATTTGACTTTTGTTGAAATAGTCACAAAGGGCTTATGAAAATCACTTTTGAATTAATAACTAGATGATAAGCAATCCTGTGATCCATTAATTTGTTTTATCTCAGTTATTATAAAAAATGTGGATTTAAGTTGTTTTGATTTAACTACAAATATAATTATATGTATTGATGTCTCCCAGCCCTTCTATGTGGATATTTTTTAAGTGGACTTGTATGCTGATAATTCTAGACCAAAGTAAATATGGCAGAATATTTATACATACAAATAATTTTGCAAATATTTTCTATAATTGTATTATCTGTTTAAAATGTTGATAGCTTGTGTTAGTTTCAGGGAGGGGGGTGTATATTTTGATAAAATACTTGACTTTGTAATTCTGTATATTCTATACAATTTATAGAAGAGCCATTTTAAGACAACTGGTTATGTTTTTTTGTTGTTGTTGATTGTGTAAATGTTATGAGTGGTGTTTAAGTTTGCATCGAGTATATAATGACCAAGTAGAATTGAAGTGTAAGCAGTGAACGCACTGTATGCCGTACAAGATATATTGTAACCTGCTGTTTTAGCATCTGTATTTTGGTTAGGAAACACAATTAAATGCAGATGTTAAGGATTGGAAAGGTCTAATTTTATTTTTAGAAATAATGAATATAAATTTGTTTTGCTTGATTAAAATAGCTTATTCCTATATTAAGTCTCTTTTTTAAATGACTTACTGTTAATTCGCCTGTACAGCTATTTCATCTTTGTGAGTCGTGGCTTTGTTACATACAACACTCATTAAATATAATTGTTTCCTTGCTTACATTTCATGGAACCTACATGCTTAGGACTTAAACTGTGAAATTAAAATAGGGACATGGTGGCAGATTCATTTATTCCCAGCACTCAGGAGGCAGAGGCAGGCAGAACTGAGTTTGAAGCCAGCTGGTTTTCATAATGAATTCCAGGGCAGCCAGAAACAAACCAAAAAAAAAAAACCTGAATAAGAGACATCAAATGCTTCTAGTGGGTGAGCGTTGGGGATAAGCACGATGTTTTGGTACCTCAAAGTAAAATCCTCACTTGGAAGTATTACAGAAAGCAAAGATTTACTGAATCCCAGATGCTTAGCCATGGTTTTGGATCTAGGCATGCGTTATTAACCCCCAGCTCTGAAGGAATGCCCATTACCTATTTTATAGTGACTTTGAGACAGTCCCACAGCCAGGCAGGGGGGTTGAACTTTCTTGGCTCTTTCAAGGAAAATGCTTATAACACACTGGAGAGCGAGGGGACAAGAAGTCTTGCAGCTTAGGGATGCTCTAGAGCAGTGGTTCTCATCCTTCCTAATGCTGTGACCCTTTGATACAGTTCCTCATGTTATGGTGACCCCCAACCGTAAAATGATTTTCATTACTACTCCATAACTGTAACTTTGCTACTCCTAGGAATTGCAGTGTAAATATCTGTGTTTTCTGATGGACTTAGATGGCCCCTGGGGAAGGGTCCTCCGACCCTCAGGATTCACGGCCTACAGGTTGAGAAGCACTGTTTTGTAGACTCTCTGAAATGGGCTTGAAGGGGGCTGTTTCCAGGTTGGTGTCATGTGCCCTGAGTACTGAGTTGCTCTTCTGGGCCGAGGATATTGCCCCATAAGAGCTGCTTCCAAGACAATGGAGTGAAGCTATAGCTTCATGCTGCTATCAGCGGGCGATATTTCACATGAAAAGAATCCCATTCCACAGACTAAACTTAGCCGATTATCCTGTGGCAAATGCTGACAGTCATGAAGGGAAATGTGGAAAGAGAGTTTCAAGATCTGCAAATACAATCCACCAATACAAAGAAATTCAGATTTTTTTTTTTTTACACTTAAAAGTGACTACTAGTAGCATCGGTTTTCTATTTGAAGGACAAACAAGTCAGATTTATCCCAGAACTGATCACTGTTATCACTGCTTTTAAAAAATGCATTATCTAGTTGTGTAACATTTTAAATAGAGAAACGGCTTGTAGCCAGGCGTGTTAGCACATACCTTTGATTCTTGCAGGGAGACAGAGGCAGGTAGATCTCTGTGAGTTTGATTGAGACCACCCTGGTCTACAGAGTGAGTTCCAGGACAGCCAGGGTTATTCAGAGAAACCCTGTCTCAGAAAGTAAGCACTCGTAACGATTAAGAAAGTATTCACATTGAAAGCGTTTAAACAGGTCAGGTGAGGCAACACCACTGCTGCACATTTTTAAACATCTTTTGGCCGTCACCTCCTTGGTGTATCTTCTTCATCGCCCTTACTCTCTACAATGGCAAGAATGTCTCCACTTAGATTTTTGTCTAT
This sequence comes from Mastomys coucha, assembly GCF_008632895.1. Lineage (NCBI taxonomy): Eukaryota > Metazoa > Chordata > Mammalia > Rodentia > Muridae > Mastomys > Mastomys coucha. Next base: position 90,240,921 of record NW_022196906.1, on the reverse strand, counting down.
ATCTGGGAACTTTTTACCCTGTCTCTCACCAATTCTGGCCATCTATTGACTTTGCCTTCTGGTAGGAATTCTTTTTCCCTCCCTAGTTTACACCCTTTGACGCCGATTGTTCACTGCAGTATGGTCACTGAGGAGGTATATTTGGCATGCAGTAATCTCTCCAATTATAGACAATGGATAAAAACCCTAGTCATAATAGAATTGCTATATTTATTAATTAGCAATAGCAAAGGTGTCAATTCTTTTAAATGTTTTTGTGTGCTGAGGAGATGGCTTAGTAAAAGCACCTGCACTCAAGTCTAACCACTGGATTTGATAGTCAGGACCCATAAGGTGGAAAGGGAAAACCGAAGGGTGTCCTCTGACCTCCACGGGAGCTGTGGCAGACCACACACTCACACACACTCACTCACACTCACTCACTCACTCCACACAGCTGGTCTTTGCTACTTTGTAGATTCTTCTTTTTCCCACCCTTTCTCTCCCAGGTTTCACCTCCTACCACTAGATAGGAATGAAAGGAGGATAGAGGGAGAGCCCCAGCCTCTGCAGGAATCTGCACTCATGTGAACAGACCTTCTCTTGGCATCACTTCACATACACACATGACTAGAAATAATATACATAAATTTTAAAATATCCTATTTTCATAATTGGCATTTTTAATAATTTGAATGAGAATCCAATGAAGTCTGTGGCATAATTTTCTGATCAGTAGACTGCCCTCCCTACTTCTCTCCCCTTTTAAATTTAGTCATAAGGAAATGAGGAGTTCACAATGTAGGAATTGCCAAAAAAAACTTCCTCAGTGGAACCGCATTCTTCTGCTAGGAAGCACACAATGCTGAAGGCACTGAGTATATTTTAAAGATAGATTTAATAGTTGGTGGTGGTGTTTAGGTACCAGGAGGTAAGAAGGACAAAGCAAGGATAACTCTTTAAGTTTTCAACTTGAGCAGTTAGAAGAATGGGGTTGCCTACAGACCAGGAGCCATATGCTCAGAGATTCAAATGAGACTGGCACCAAGTTACTGGAGCACTACTGAGTTAGATACTGAGAATCCAGGAGAAGCAGAAAGCAGTTTTCATGATCCCGAGGGAAACACACCAAAAAAAGAGTAACTGCAACCTCTTTAAAGTACAATGAAGAAGAGGTGCTTGGTGCTAGCGGGCCGTTTACTGGGGCGGTATGCTCTAGTCCAGTGGTTCTCAACCTATGGGCTGTGACCTCTTGGGGGGTCAAGTGATCCTTCACAGGGGCCGTATATGGGATATCCTGCACATCAGATATTTACATTACGATTCATAATAGTCACAAAATTATAGTTAGAAAGTAGCAATGGAATTACCACAGTGTGGGGTCTGTATTAAAGGGTCCCAGGGTTAGGAAGGTTGAGAGCCACTGCCCTAGTTTAAACCTCAAGGAAAACTGACCTTGAAGAAGTGACATTTGAGCTGAGATCTAAAAGATGAGTAACAGCTAACAAGGGGTTCTGGGCCCAGGGAATGGTGTGTGCTAAGGTCCGCCTCTGGAGAGATCACAGTGCATGGGAGGAGCCAGGCTTGAGATCAAATGGGATGACACAGGGCTGAGGTATGCAGGGCCTTTGTACTGTAGCTCGGGGTCTTGTAGGAAGAGCAACAAGGAGGCATTGAGATTAGAGATGTGGCTCAGGGTCTTGTAGGAAGAGCAACAAGGAGGCACTGAGATTAGAGATGTGGCTCGGTGCTTACATGGCATGTGTGAGTCTCTGGGTTCAATCCAAAGGATAGAAAGGGGAAAAAAAGGAGAGAAGGAAGGATGGAGAAATAGAGGAAAGAGAAGCCCCCTGAGTAGTTCAAGCCCCAGCATGGTCTACATATTGAGTTTCAAGCCAGCCAGGACTACATAGAAAAACCCTGTCTCAAAAAAAAAAAAAAAAAAAAAAAAAAAAAGACACTCAGATCCTACACTACTTGTGTTGAGTCTGTTTGTCACCAGCTGAATCCCGTGCACACCTGGCCAGAACCCATCGTCCTGCGGAACAAGGGACCCCATGAGAAACTGTGCCTTCCAGATGACAATTGCCACACAAGCCTCAAGACCTGAGTTTGATTTTCAGAACCCACAATGGAAAGAGAAAACCAATTCCTGAAAGTTTTCCTCTGACTAGCACCTGGCATTCACACACAAACACATACACATACACACACACACACACACACACACACACACACACACACACACACCACAATGATGATGACAGATGATGACAACGACGACTATAACGACGACGACTATGACGACTACGACGATGACAACGATGACGAAGAAGATGGTGGTGGTGGTGATGATGATGATAATGATGATGATAATGATCTCTTTCAGTGCCAAGTTTCATTGAACCTATTTTTCTTAGCACTTTCTTCAAATTCAGATAGAGCTGAGTGTACCACAGTTTTTACATCAAAAGAATAAATATATAATAGAGTAGGAGAATTTTGGTTTCAAGACCCATGCGAGTCACGAATAGAAGACAAAGCTCAGATGGCAAGGATTTTAACACACCCATAAACACAGTATAGGTTCTGAAGCACCCTCTCTGAGCCCATGAATCCTGATCTTGCATGTAACCCTGCATCCATCAATTGTACACTATCTCCATTCCACTGATCCCACTATATCACAACCTTGCTCTACTACAAATGATAGAGGAAGAGACAAGTTACAACATACGGACATTACTATGCACGTGAGATAACCCAAAGTCAAACTGCCCAAAGCCCGTAGCACATAGGCAATCCTGATATGATTAATTGTTTCTCTATCACAGAAATATCCCTTGCTTCTGTACTTTGAAGATGATATAAATCAGGATCACAAATCACCTAAGTGAGGAAACAGGGAGGAAGCATGTACAGTTAAAAGCCATGTTGTGTCTCATATCCATGCATACTGGCTAGACTGAATATGCATTTTTTATTCCTCTAAATTTTCGTTTGTAAATTGAAATGAGAAAGTCTTATCAGGATTGTGGTTTTCAACATGAATTTATGCCAGAAGTTATGAGACTTCGTGAGAAATCATGATGATTTGTGACTTTAAATAAATAAAAGCAGTTTTCCTTTGTAAAAAAAAAAAGAAAAAAAAAAAGCAGGCCACAGTGGCTGAATGTAGAAAATGCTGTGGAGGACAGTGGTGGCTAGAAACAGCCGTTAGGAAGTGATTGTGCCAAAGGCGATAGTGGCGTAGATTATATGTCTGCAGTGACAATGCAGAGAAAGGAGAAGAGCTGAGAAGTACTTAGAAGGTAGAATCAGGGGTACTTGGCGTTGGGCTGGATTTGAGATGCTCCGGTTAAGGAGGGATCAGGGATCATCTTTTGGTTTTAGAATGATTCAAACTGGAAATGAAAGACGTCTCCCATGAAGCTTATATGAGAAAGAAGCCAGAGTCCCAGAGATGAAAGATGAGTCAAAGAAATGCCCCACTCAAAGGGGTGACGTATGGAGAAGGCCAGAACTTAGATGGGAGCCAGAATCTGCAGACACACCAGTGCCTGCAGAGATCGAGTTCCCTCAGTGCCCCCCTGCTGGAGAATAGCAACGCCCCCCACCCCCGAATTTCTGGGCCATCAGCTACGCACCCTGGTCCTCCTAATGGTAGGGCAAGGAAATGACATGTCAGCCTGAAAAGGTTATTAGTCACATCACAGGAGCAGCCAGGCACTGCCAGAGGGAAGCTGACACATCTCTGGGATGGCTGCTCTCTTTCCCACAGTCAGCCAACCCGAGACCACCTGCAAGAGGCAAATAGGACATATTTAATTAAGACCTTTAGCCCTGTTTATAACTTTCAAATATCCAGACACATCATATATTGGACTCCATCTGTGTAGTCTTGTTCTGTAAATTTGAGTTTAGGGAGGAGGCCAGCTGTCACCACTTCCACTAATGCCAGCTAGCTCTTTCTCCACTTATGTCTGCATACCAGCTCCTAGCCATATTGAAATCATTTCTTCTGTCCATAGAGTCATTTCTTAAAGAGGATTTTTTTTTAAAGATTTATTTATTATATTTATATGAGTACACTGTAGCTGTCTTCAGACAGTCCAGAAGAGGGCATCGGACCCCATTACAGATGGTTGTGAGCCACCATGTGGTTGCTGGGATTTGAACTCAGGACCTTTGGAAGAGCAGTCAGTGCTCTTAACCACTGAGCCATCCCTCCAGCCCCATAGAGTCATTTCTTAACACTTAATAAGATGGTTTCTACATCCCAGAGTTGTGGAGAGACAGATTCTCAGACCTCTGCTTCTTCCTCACGGCTACTCTGCGGGATGATGTCCTTAATGAGTATATGCCGTGGACATGACCATAGCCGCGTCACAGACCCTAATGCTTCAGACACCTGGGAATGACGAAGCCTTCCCTTGACCCGTGTGCAGATGTTGATAGTATGAGCAAAGTATGGACTACAGCTCCCTCCTCCCCGATGTGTACAGCCTGGGAGAGCTCCCCTATAGAGACCTCCTACCAGGATAAGCTAAACCTGCTTCCTCATTAAGCTAGACAGACAGACATGTATAAACATAGATATAGATGTAGATGGATAGCCATCTCCTCAATTCAGATGTATAAAAGAAATGTGCTGTTTCTGGGCTGCTGCTGGTGTGTCTCCATCAAAGCGTACAGTCCACCTGACCTCAGATTTTTCTGTATTCATGTCTGTATATCTCTCCTTTCTTCAAAGATTCCTTCATTGCTCCAGTTGGGTCAACCCCATTCAGGTCTTGGCCGGCTTTTTGGGGAAATCCATCCTCAGCTTAACCTCTGCCATCAAGCAGGAGCCTCAGGAAGAGCGAAGCCCGGGGCCACTTTCCCCAGCACTGTCCTCCAAGGAACTGTATAGTGACATCAAGGTGAGACACCCACCGAACATCCGATCTGTCATCCAGCCCGACCAAAGTCCCAGTTTTCCCAAGACTGAGGCTGCTCCCAGCATGCAGACCTTTCAGCACGAAAACTGACAAATGAGGATGGATGTTTGGTTGTAGTGATGGGAAGTCTCTCCAGAAAGGTGGGGCTCAGGGAGAGGAACTAGCAATCAGTAATGGAAGGAGAAGTAACTGGGAACTTAAGTGAATGGAAAGTAACTGGGCCTCGCAGAAATGAGTCCTGGCTGTACGTGTCCAGGCTGGGAGGATAGAGGGGATCCCCACAGGTCCTACTTGCAGACCCTACTGGAATCCTTTAGTCAACTCATGCAGCTCCATCCATTCCCAGTTCCCTGAAGAGCGAGTGGCTTCTAGCTGCCCACACAAGGCATTTCCCCCAGAATTTTTAAGAGTCTGCTTTAAGAAAAAAAAAAGGCTGGCCTTTCCAAGTCTTCTTAGTATGGAATAGCTGTGGGGTTTCCTGCTGAGCCCTTTCCTATTTTATGAGGAAAGCCCCTAAAGTTCCTTCACAAGCCACCCTGACCCTCTTCTTCAACAGCCCTGCTTTCTGAGCAGATCTGAAATCAGGATCAGGCAACTGGGGCTGGAGTAGGACCTTACCAAGAACTTCTCAGATGCCAGAGACAGAACCGTTGTTCAGCATCAGGAAAGGACTAACTGTATGGCCTTGTGTTATATGATCCATGACATAGCGGATATAGATGGAAGGTCCCATGAGAGTATAATGGAGTGGAAAGATCCTCAGCACCTAGTGACACAGTTGCCATCAGAACATAAAGGCCAGTGTCACTCAGAACTTATGGTCATGCAGGCATGAGTGCTACATCACTGTATATACATACTATAGATACACACTATCTATACACCTGTATGTATACACACTGTATACACACACTTTATATACACCCATATAAAAACAGGGCAACACAATTCTGCACAAGAGTTGATATTGACCATAAACTACTGAATCAGTCACTTTTTCTCATCACATGGCCAAATACTTGACAGAATGAAAGAAGAAGAATTTATTTGGGCCTACAAGTTCAAGGGCTAGGATCCATCACTGAAGGAAAGGCATGGGAACTTACAAGTGGTATGTCCATATCTTGGTGGATTGGGAAGCAGAAAGGTCTCTACTAAAAGCAGGCCTCAAAGGCCCACTCCCTGGAGCCCACCTCCAGGCTCTACAGCCTCCAGCAATGACACCACCAGTGAGGGACCAGGAGCCTATGGAGGACTTTGCAGACTCAAAGTGTAATGACTGTGTTGCTGGTTTGTGCATTTACTATTCTGTACTTTTATGGTGATTTTAGAGTGTATTTGTGTGTGTTAAAGTTAATACACCAGTAAGGCCAGCAATAGCCTCCTACATCTCATGGTCGCCATTTTTCTCCAGTGCATCAAGAGGCCATCCATCTACCTATACTAAGTCTGGGCAAGTATGAGGTTCATACAATAACAAGTTTGTCTAGTAGCACAGCTCACAGCTTACCCCACTGTTAAGTGACACAGACCATCATAGGCTTTGGGCAAAGCTGGATCAAAGAACTCTCACAATATTATACTCTCTCCTTCTCTGCTTCTATCCCCCATTCCTGCTTACTTCCCTCAGGGTTGACTTCTCCCAGTTTATGGCAAAGATGTCTGTACTTAGCACAATAAAGCTCTCCAGACCAAAGAAAACAACCCTCAAAGGAGAAAGTAGGGGCTAGAGAATTGCCACAATGGATAAGGAGCTTGAAAGCCAAAATACCTGAACTCCCCCCCAACCCCCCACCGCGGGGACCCACAGTGGACGGAGACATTTGTGCTATGACTTATGCGTGCTCTGGGCTGGTGAGCTCAAACTAAAGACACATGGAGAGAGCAATCATGAAAAAGAATTGCCTACGTCAGATTGGGTTATGGGCATGTCTTTGGGGACTGTGCTGATTGGTGATCGACACTGGAGGGTCTGGCACACTGCCAGAGCCACTATCTCTAGGCAGATGATTCTGTTCGGTAAACAAAAGCCAGGTGAGCCTGACTCAGAAAGCTTGCCAGGAGGCAGCAGCGTCCCTTCATAGTTCCTGCATCCACTGCCCTCTTTTGAATTCCTGCCCTGACTTCCCTCAATGATGTCAGCTGAAATAAACCCTTCCCTTCCCTAAGTTGCTTTGGGTCATGTATTTTATCACAGCCACAGAAATGAAGTGCCCCTATCACCACTACCAACCCATCACACACACATACTAAATGATGATGGTGGTGGTGGTGGTGGTGATGATGATGATGATGATGATGATGATGATGATGATGATGATGATGATGATGATGATGATATAATGGCACATGCTTTTAATACAAGCACTTGGGAGGCAGAAGCATATGGATTTCTTTGAATACAGGTCAGCCTAATCCACAAAGTGAGCTCTCTAGGTCAGCCAGACATACCTACTAAGAGCCTGTCTCAAAAATAAAAATAAAATAAAATAAAATAAAAAATCTTTTTTTTTTTTAAAACTCGTATAGTGTGGTAGCACACCCATCCTACCACTCAGTAGACTGAGGCAGGAAGAGCAAGAGTCAGAGTCCAGAGGATCAGGGAGTTTGCTGTGAGACTGTCAGAAGCTCCACCCGTAGCCTCACCGACATGGCTGCCTGAGTGTGAGCTGAACCCCGACATGTCAATGTTGGAGGTCAAAAGACTGCAAAGCCTCACTGGGCTGTGGTGGCACACGCCTTTAATCCCAGCACTTGGGAGGCAGAGGCAGGCGGATTTCTGAGTTCAAGGCCAGCCAGGGCTGCACAAAAAAAACCCTGTCTTGAAAAACAAACAAACAAACAAACAAAAAAGCTTCAACCCTTCACAAAGAACTACAGACAAGAAAGAATGCTGAGGGAGGGCTGTGGTCTTCCCCCATGAAGAACACACCAACCATCAACCAATACCAAGTACTCAGCACTGAAAACATACAGACAAGCAACAGTATACAGACCCATATTTAGGAATATATACATATATGTCACATAACAACAATCATGAAAAAAAAAGAGGCCATGAGTTTAAAAGAGAGCCGGGAAGGGTGTATCAGAGGGCTTGGAGGGAGCAAGGGAAGGGAGAGGTGATGTCATTATATTGTAATCTCCCTCACATACACAAAAACAGACCTATGAGAATGACGAGTCAGAGGCCAGCCTGTCAACAGCAACAACATTCAGAAAGCTACCTCTAACAATCTCCTCTGAAACTGAACTCAAACACAGCACAGCGCTGGCTCATAGCTGACACTCAAGGCTCTTCTAACGTAAGCGGTACAAACCTCCTTTTAGGACACACTGAAGAAAAGCTGATTAAGACGGCACCACAACGTTCGACATCAGCCAAGACTGCGCCAGGCTCTGCGCCAGATGCTCTGATCTTTATTTAAAAGAATCTGGGGGAAAGGGTATTCCTTTCACTAATTACTAGCTGCAGAGCCTGCAGGCCCAAGCCAACGACTCCGCTGGTCTAGGTGTTGAGAACGTACTTAGAAGGAGATGAGACACCCTGCTTGTTTATTTACGGGGCAATTCCTCAACTTCAGATATCAACTTACCAGTCCACACACCGCACCCTTCCACTTCTCACTCTGTGTGGAACAAGCAACCGGAAACTTCCGAAACCTGCCTCCTCCTGATTGTACGATCGGCTCGCAGACCTGCGGCCCACGAGGGAGGGACAGTTATGAAGATCTAGCCAATTTCCAGGAGCTCTCAAGGTTAAGAGAAGGATCTCCTATGAAAGTATAAACTCAATAAAGGTGAAAGGCAGCCTAGTATAGCTGTGTGTACATATGTATCCGCTGTGTATTGAAAGAGCTAATACATGTACGTGGGAACATTTTTTTCACACGATACAATCATTCCATAGATGTCAGAGACCCCTCTCCTCACCTTACACACCCTTTGTGTGCCTGTGTGTGTATGTGTGTGGGGGTGGGTAGGTGGGTGTGAATGAATGTGGACATTCTTGTCCTTTTTCGTAATATAAAGTACACTACACACACCACTCTATACTAAGTTTCTTTAAAGTAGAATGTGGGAACAGCCTCCCTGCCTTGTTCTTTCAATGGCCGCCTAATGTGTAACTATATGATGAACGTGTAACGAGTTTCCTAATTTATTTTCAATCTTTTGCTTCCGTTTACACATTTTAGATAGATTTTTATAACAAACAGAGAAATAAATTGGGGTTTTCTGTGTCTCGCTCTCGTTTAAACACAAAGTCCTGACAGACAAAAAACCCCATCCCATTATGACGTTTCTTGGAGATTTACATGAGTTCAAATTCTGAGTTTCTCAAAGCTATTCAGAATACTGCTCTCTGTTTTGAATGTCATATAAACAAAAGCTCGTGTCTTCGAGAAAGCTCCTTGTTTGAACAAGTGCCATGGTGAAAGGGAAGAATCCTATACCAGGAGGCTAGGCCAAAGTTGAACTAGAAGCAGAAATATCTCCCTGCCATATCTCATCTCAGCTGCGTCCCACTCTCCAGGCTTCTCTGCACTCTCTCTGAGCTGAGGAGCCGCCTCTGCTCTTCCAGGCTGTGGGTGGAAGATGCGGTCTCCCCACTTCCCAGGCATAGGAATGTTTCCGACCCTTCATGCCCGGCATGCGAGGATTGCTTCCTCCATGGTCAGGAGTTTGCCCCTGGTCCAATAGAGTAGAGAGTCGCTGTAGAGTCAGAGACCCGCAGAGAAGATGGCTGCACAGGCCCCACCCACAGGTGAACGTCACGCTGGAAAGGGCTCTCGAGTGCCACCCCGTGGCCCTACAAAGACAAGAGGTTTGTGGAAAAAGCTGTTAAAAACAAAACCCTGCAGGATGCTGGAAGATCTGTCATCATGGCTTCAATTTGCCTGCCTAGCTTCCTAGGCTGGAGTCTCCCAGGACAGCTGTGCCTGGACAGTCAGTCAAGATCCGCTTGACTTAGATGTGGGCTAATGAATGAGCGACAGCATTTTGCATTGATTTGTGAGTTAGATGAACTGCATTTTGCGTTGATTTGTGAGTTAGATGAACTGCAGCGATAGAAGATCGCACCTATAAAGGGTCCACCGTGGACCCAAAGAGTAACCTTATTCTGACAGTATCTCTTTCACTTTGCTGTGTTGTTAAATATGCTGTTTTTAAGGAAGTTTGGGCTGGCGTGGTGGCATATGCCTTTAATCTCGGCACACACAAGGTCGAGGAGGCAAGGGGAGTTCGAGGCCAGCCTGGCCTACGTAACGAGTTCCAGGACAGCCAGTCAACATATATTCAGGCTTGTTTAGCTAGTAGCATTTGGTTTTAGACATGTTCTTTTTGAGACTTAAAATTTGTTTAATTTGTGCGTACCTGTGTGTTTGCACATGCATGTATGTGCATGTTCAAGAACACCTGCCACTTACCACCTGGAGGTCAGCTTTCAGGAGTCGGTTCTCTCCTTCAAACCATTTGGATCTTAGAAAGTGAATTCTGGTATTCAGGCTGAACCATCTGGCTGGCTCCCTTTTTGAGAATTTTGTTTTAATATTCACTTTTTAATTTTCAATTCTGCATGTCTGTGTGCAATCATGTGCGTGTGTGTGTTTGTGTGTGTGTGTGTGTGTGTGTGTGTGTGTGTGTGTGTGTGCAGATGCCTGCAGAAGTCAGAGGTATTGGATCCCTCCGGAGCTGGAGTTACAAGCAGTTGTAAGTGCCTGATGTGGGCCCTGGGAACCAAAATCAGGCTCACTGCAAGAGCCATCTCTCCAGCACCCCCTTGAGAATTTTTAAATAAATGTAATTTTATCAGAAAGTGAACATGCTTTGAAAGGAAGCCTGTGAAGGCAAAGTCAGGAGCCTTACTTAGACTTCTGGCAGCTGCAGTCCTGCCCCCCTACCCCCACCCAGTGAAAGTGTCAGTAGGGACACTCACCAGCTCTGCAGTGTGGCATCAGAAGGCAGCAGAACCACCGTCTTGGAGGGAACGCTTACTTCTGTGCAGAGGGAGAGGGAAATCCTGCCAGCAGAGGGCGCTGACGTATCAGGCAGGAATGCGCCGCAGCAGCTCCTCTCACGCATCTCACACTGCCTTGCTCCCTCAGCACTTTGAAGGGAATCAGTGCAGAAATGTGTGCGTGCTGTTGGCAGATTTTCCTAGTGAGGCCCACCTTTGGTACCCTCAGCCTCAGGCTGTTTATTCTAGCATTGATTTAATGCTCAAAACTAAAGCAGCCTTGGATTGTACATCACCAAGTTTAACCTGATCCAGAAAATAGTTGTATGTGCTTCTAATCTGGAACTGAAGAGAGGTACTCCCTTCCCCAACACGCGCATGCCTATGTATACACACACACAGGCACTCTTGAACACATACATCCAAATGCCTTGAGTTTGATACAGAGCCCCCCACTGAGTAGGAATGAATGCCGTCTTCCATGCAAGCATCTGGGTAATGGGGCAGCCAGATAAACAGATTATAGGTGCTGGGCAAAAGATAGTGATGACCCTATAGTGCCAGAGGGATGTATGAGGGCAGGGTGGCATCTTCCAGGGACATTTTTGGAAGAAAAGGACGTTGTCTTTTTGCCTGGGAAGAATGCTGAGGAAAGTCATGTGACTTAGGCTATGCAATGTATGTCCAAGGTCACAGAGATTGGTCCATCCCTGTATATGTAATCCACTTGGAACCAATGAGACTTCAGGATTCTTCTAAGAGAAAAGGCTCCCCCCTTTTTTTCTGGTTTTTCGAGACAGGGTTTCTCTGTGTAGCCCTGGCTGTCCTAGAACTCATTCTATAGACCAGGCTGGCCTCGAACTCAGAAATCCTCCTGCCTCTGCCTCCCAAGTGCTGGGATTAAAGGCATGCGCCACCACTGCCAGGCAAAAAGGCCCATTTATCCTTCCCCTTTCCCCCATGTCAACATGGTGCTGAGGGCTTACAGATCTGGAGACACTTCCCAGAACTGAGTGGCCATGTTGGGGCTTGTGATCTCTGGTTTTAATGTCAATTTGTCACAAATTAGAATCACTTGAGCAGAGCGAGCTTTCCCCGAGAAATTGTCCAGGTTGGCTTGGTTGATTGGAGAAGACCCACCCTCAGTATGGGCAGCAACCCAGATACAAAGGTGCGTCGGCAGAAGGAGGATCATTTACCTTGCTCCCTTGGCCTTCTCTCTTGTTGATGAGTTGATTTACTCCACTGTTGCTGCTGGTGGTTTCCTCACTGAAATCGGAACCAGTGTTTCCAGGCTTTTATTGTTGACTACGAACCTGTGACCCTTCAAGGTTTTTAGCACCAGGCTGAGACTTCTGAGGCACAATAAGTCCTATCGATTCTGTTCTGTTAGAGCAGTGGTTCTCAACCTTCCTGATGCTACAACCCTTTAATACTGTTCCTCATGTTGTGGTGAACCCCAACCTTAAAGTTAGTTTGATTGCTACTTCATAACTGTAATTTTGCTACTGCTTTGAATTGCAATGTAAATAATGCAGAATATCTGATATGCAAACCCCATGAAAGGGTTATTTGACCCCCCAAAGAGGTCTCAGCCCATATGTCTAGAGTAGTGAGAACCACTACTGTAAAGGACCCTGACTAAGATGTAACTTAGTCCTAAGATGTAACTAACACAGAAAAACTTAGAAGTGCCTGGAAATTGAGTCCCAGTAGCATTCTATCAGCACCAAATTAAGCCATACCTGCTGTTTATGTTATACCTGGATTTTTCAGTGGGTAAGTGAATTTTTCCTTTGTTGATTAGAATTGCATTAACAAATCCTTGTCTAGGAGAGACAAGATAGATGTCTGGATGTCACTACCTTTAAGATTCCTACTCATTCATTCCTTTCTATTTTAAAATGTGTTTATATCTAGGCATGATAGCATACATGCCAGCAATCTGGAGACAGAGGCAGAGGGATCTCTGTAAATTCAAGGCCAGCCTTCATAGCATGTTCCAAGCCAGCCAGGAGTATGTAGTGAGACTGTCTCAAAAGCGGGTGGCTAGGGAAAGATGGCTCAATGGTTCTTAGTTACTTTTCTATTGCTGTAAAGACACAATGTAAAGATATTGCTGTAAAGGCCAAAGTAACATAAAGAAGAAATAGCTTATTTGTAGTCTTGCTTAAAGTTTTAGAGGATTAATCCACAACCACCACACTAGGGAGCATGGCAGCAGATAGGCAGGCATGGTGCTATAGTAGTAGCTAAGAACTTACATGTTAAGTCAACAACCATGGAGCAGAAGGAGCTAACTGGGAATGGTATGGAATTTTTAAACCTCAAAGCCCATCCCTAGTCACACACCTCCAACAATAAGGCCACACCTCCTAGTCCTTCCCAAACAATTCCACCAACTGAGGACTAAGCCATTCAAACATAGTAATCTATGGGGGGCCATCCTTATTCAAATTACCACAGTTGTTAAAAGTACTCACTGATTTTGCAGAAGACCTGAACTTAACTCCCAGAACCCTGACTCAAGTTCCAAGTGGTCTGATGTCTTCTTCTGACCTCTGTAGATACCAGGACCATACGTGGTGTACATATACAGACAAAACACTCACACACATAAAATAAAATAATAAGAATAAACCATGCAAGCATTTTTTTTTTTTACTTTTTAAAGTAAGTAAAACATGTTTACAGTAAGTATGTCTTTTACCCCATACCTAAAGCAGTAGTGCCAACAAAGTTTATACTGAATAAATCATTTTTAGACTCTAAAGGTCTTCTGGCCCTGTCTCCAGAGGACTCCAGCATTGGGTGAAGGAGGAAGAGGAGGCTGTGAATCAAAGAGCCCCTAGTCCACTGTGCACAGCCCACACTACACATCGTACCCAACTGATGAGACCCAGAGACCCCATCACCAGCACACTGAGAAATACGAGAGGCATGAGAAACACATGGGGAATGTTGATAGACTTTAGTGTGTGGAAGAGATGGAGGGAAGGAGGGGAGGGGCAGGGGAGAGAAGGAGAAGGGAGGAAGGAAGAGTGTGATCTCAGTTCTAAATCCTTCAGGGAGAGAAAATAAATAATTAAATGCAAGACACCATTGTGGGGTAAGAAGCTGCTAACTTAGAGAAAAGAAGGATTCGCTTGGTCCTTTAGCTAGATGCCTATCACTCAAATCCATTTTCAGTTCCTCACTGCTGTAACAACAAAGTCCCCAGGAGTCCTCTGGACTGCAGCATCTTGCTTGAGACAAAACAAGTGTATTTATTAATGTTTGCTGGAGAGTTTGTTTTATTTCTGACCCATTGGGAAGACTCTTGTATATCAGCAAGGATGCCCCAGACAATGGCAGAGAAAAGCCCGCAATGAATCTCAGAGTGGATGCTTTTCTGGAGCTCAGTTATGCCAGTAAGGACTCAGGCCTTTATTCACCTCTCAACTCTGTCTTCGTGTCTGGCCTTGCAGACAGAAGACGGCTTTGGTGTTTTGAATACACTTGACCCGTGGGAAGTGGCACTATAAGGAGGTGTGGCCTCGTTGGAGTAGTTGTGTCCTTGTTGGAGGATGTGTGCCACTATGGGGATGGGCTTTGAAGTCCTATGCTTAACCTCTGCCCAGGGCAGAAGAGATGCTCCTCCTAATTGCCTGCAGAAAGGAGACTCTTCCTGGCTGCCTTCTGATTAAGAAACAGAATTCCCAGCTCCTCCACCACCACATGTTTCCTGCAATGATGATAATGGACTAAATCTCTGAAACTGTAAACCAGTCCGAATTAAATGTTTTCTTCTATAAAAGTTGCCTTGGAGCTGGGCAGTGGTGGTGCACGCCTTCAGAGAAACCCTGTCTCAAAAAACCAAAAAAAAAAAAAAAAAAAAAAAAAAAAGAAAGAAAGAAAGAAAGAAAGAAAAAAGAAAATATCCAATAAAAAATCAAAGTTGCCTTGGTTGTGGTGTCTCATCACAGCAGTAAAACCCTAACTAAGACAGTGACCAAGGACAATGTGAGCATCAGGACCTCATCAAGATCAATGGGAAGAAGGAAGGCAGCAAGACAGTGTGTTCTGCCTTCTTCAAAAGCCCTCAGTCATCCACCACAGACCAGTCCTGGAAAGGCAGAAGTAGATGATGACTCCTTAAAAGGTTACCCTTGGAAATAACTGTACAAAACCAGGACTCTGTGGACAAGCACTGTAGGAAAAGGCATGGATCGTGAGTGAATCAACACGTTTGCCGTGGATTCACCACATTGCCGAGGTCTTGGCCACCATCCAGGACAACCCAAATCCATCCCAATAAATTATTCAAGTGACCCATTTCCACAGGGGGAAAAAATTGTATCACAGCCATTGACAATGCAAGCAAGAGCCCCGTGTGAAAAGTTCCAGCGGCTTCTCTAAACTTGATGACAATGAGAGCCTTCTTGCTGTTTACCTCATGTTCTTTGCAGCAAATGAAGAGACTTGACAAGTGTGCTTGGCCTCTTCCTGGGTAAAGGTCGCAGGCAGGAGAAAGCGGCTCGTTGTGTAGCTTAGCAGAACAGTCACCGTTTGTTCCTTCTCAATGAATGCCACAGCTTGGAAGCAGAACTGAGGATCCTCCAGAGCCTCTCTTGCTACCCCCACCTCAAGAGCTCACCCACAGGAGCTCAATAAATTACTGTGAAGAGCAGAGTTGGGGTAGGGGGATGGGCAATGACCCCGAAAGTGGCCAAGGGAAGGAAGGGCAGAGGGTGATTTCCCAGGAAGTATGAAAAATGTCACCTAAGAGGCTCTTGTCCCAACGATTGGCCTTCTATGCCCACCCTTTCTCTGCACTTCTGCAGCACCGAGTTTTCTCTGAGTGGGAGGGGGAGGTCTGTATCTGTGTATGAGTAGGAGGGAATGGCGGGGCCAGAGAACCAGAAGATGAATTGTACCTGCTGTGATTAACTGACCCTAAGGATCACTCCGTGCGCCCACGGCTGCCACTCTTCCTGCTTCCTCCCATGGAATCAACTGCCTCCCCCACCTCAGACTGAGGCACGTTTGTTTCCATAGGGAAAATTGTTGTTTTTAACGAAATCTTAATTGTTTGATTTTTACCAATGAAGACTCAGGATGCTGGGATGAAAGCCTGCTAGCTCAGAGGGGCAGAGAAAACACCCAGCTGACCGTCTTCCTCAGCCAACGTCCCAGAGGCATCTCCTCCCTCATGCCATCTCAAAAAAAAAAACTCCTTCAAATGGAATGTTCTTTTCTTCTACTTTCCTTCTGTCTCTCTATCTGTCCTCCCGACTCCTTCTCTATGGTTTCTCCTTAATAACCTGTGTTGGCTTCCTGTCAACTGATTGCTTGTTCTGCCTCTTGACCTATGGTTGACTTTATTTAATCCTGTTTACAATATTCAAGCAGAAAGCTCTTGGAATAAGGTGTGTGCTAAGGCTGAGTCACAACTAGAGACAGGTCTTTCCCGTAAATAACACAATCTTGAGGTTTACAATGTGATCGAATATCCTGCAACAGAAAATGAAGACACAGTCACAGAACAAGAGAAAGACATCTAGACCTTTATAAAGTTCTGTTACAAGTCAGTAACAAAAAAGACAACACAATTAAATTGGAAATATTATTTAAACTGGCTATCATTGTATGTGTAGAGTGTGTTTGTGTATTTGTTCATATGTACACACACACACACAGAGATATAGATATAGGTATACACATATATGCAGGACATGTGATAGATGTCAGGTGTCTTCTATTGTTCTCTGCCTTATGTTTTTGAGACAGGTCTCTCATTCAACACAGAGCTTACTGATTTAGTTAGACTAGCTGGCTAGCGAGGCTCTGGGATCCTCCTGTCTGCTTCTCCAGCACTGGGAGGCCGGTGCATGCCGTCATTCCCAGAGTTTTTATGTGAATGCTGGGTAGCCAGACTCAGATCCTCCGGCTTCTGTGAGAAGCACTTTATAGACCAAGCCATCTCTCCAACATCTAAATTAAATTTTACCCTCTCAAAAAGTCTACACCTAGATAATCAGATTTGATGTTTATATTCTTGATCAAACATGCAAATCAAAACCATGATACTACCTTGTTGCGGTAAATCTCCAACCCCAATAAGCCCGTGCAAGAAAAGCACAACTCAACTATTATGAATACAAGCTGTGCACCTAGTTGGGCAGATCGACCCCTACACTACCATCTTCTCCACAAAGGAAAGGATGTGCAACTTGTGGTTTCTCTAGGCCACCTGCTTCTGCTCCATCTTCCTTCCACCTCCTCTTCTTCTGTCTTCCTCTTTCTCCTTCCTCTCTTCCTCTGTCTCCCCTCCTCCTTTCCCTCTCTAAAACCTTCAGCTTCATAGCTCCCTTCTACTGCCCAATCACCGGCTCTAGCCTTTATTTTACAAATTAAAATGGGGAGTCACCTGAGTACAGGATTCACTCCTCCTCCGGTGAGGTAGCCCCTCTTGGGAAAGTGAAATTAGCATCAAAATACAAACAGCACCAGGGCAATCCACAACGCTACCTCATAACATTAGGGTTTTTTTGTTTTTTGTTTTTTTGTTTTTAAAGAACAGTGTCAAAAGCCAGAGGGAACACAGAAGTTTAAGCCTCTGTGTATTGCTTGTAGGACTATACGATGATAACTCTGCCTTGGAGACAGCCTAGCAGTTCCTCAGAAGGTGAAGCATAAAGTTACCACACGGCCCAGAAAGTCTACTCCTGGGTCTATGTCTGGAAGTATATCTGTGTCAACACTTGCAGGGAGTATTGACAGCATTATTCATAATGGCCCAGGAATGTGAATAATCCGAGTGGTCATCAATCAGTGGAAAGGCCACCTAAATGTGTTATGTGCACATGATGCCGAAGCATGGGGCAAGAACGACAATCAACTTTATAGCTATAGTCAATTGTCAATTCTTAGGTCTGAAGTTGAACAGGAAGAGAGGAAAAGAGATGGAGAAAATGGAAAGTGATTTCTGCTGACTATGGGATTTCTTTTTGGAGGTGAGGAAAATACAACATTTTGATGATGTCTGTATTCTAAATAAATAGTATAAACTTTTCATTACATGCTATGAATAGTGAACTGTGGAGCTGGGGAGATGATTCAGCAGAGAACGTAGGTGCTGTGAAGTCCTAAAGACCAGAGGTCAGATCCCCAGAATTGCATGACCTCCTACCTAGAAACATCTGGAACCAGGACCCCAAGAGCAAGCTGACTAGCTAGACTAGATAAATCCAGGAATTCTAACCTCAAATGAAAGAGCCTGCCTTGGTACATAAGTGGTAAAGTGATAGAGATAGGGGCAACTCAATGTCAGACCTCTACACACAGATACCACACACATACCAAAGAATATATTTTAAATTATTCAGCAAGACTATAAGAATGGACAGCGACCCGTGTCTTATGCATCCTCACTTGAATTTCTACCCATCTTATAAAGACTGAGGTAACCCTCTGGTTTCCACATGGTGGAAGGAGAGAATCCACTCCTGAAAGCCAACCTCAAACCTCTACTATGTACGCTATGGCATTCGTGTACGTGCCAATCTGCACACACAAACAAACACTTTAAAAAAAGTAAACCTAAGAAATCAAAATTGACAGCATAGCTTTTCATTAAAATGACTTAATTTTGTGGGGCAACTGGAAGAAAGACACTGAAGCTCCTGCCCCGGCTCCCACAGGCGCCACTACAATGAATCAATGTGGGATGTCGAACTAGGAAAGATGGCGTACACAGCGGAAAGATGGAAGAAGAAGCGAAGCCAAGCATTTTGTGCATGGTGGGATGAGGTGGAACCAGAGACGCAACAGCAGAGAGGATCAGGCAGCCAAGAGGAGCCTGCACCAATCACCTGAGGCTGTGGCAATGTTTGGGCCGAGGGTGACATCAGTCGCCATGTCTGGGTCGGTGGTCCTACGGAACTGTGGCCCGTGTTACCACCAAAGGCTATCTGGATGTCAGTGGTCTGAGGGGCTGCCTAAGACTGTGTTGATGTCTGGAGGCCATGCTAATGCTGGGAGCCAAACTGATTTGAGTGGCATTTGCTACCTCCTGAGGTCATGATGCCACTTAGGGCCATGTCTAGGCCCATGGTCCTGCTGAAAATTGGGTCTGCCCAAGATACCACCAAAGGTCAGGCAGATGTCTGTAGTGTGGGTTGCCACCTGAAACCATGTGGATGCCTGAGGGCTGTGCTGCTGTAATGGGACGTGCTGATCTGAGTGGCCTACGCTACTATCATCTGAGGCCATGGAGACATCAGGGACCATGCTGCTCCAAGGGGCCATGTCTGGATCCGTGGTCCTATCACAGATGGAGTCTGTATTGATGTCCGAGGCCCATGTTACCAGCCAAAACCCATTCAGATGTCCCGGTCTGGGCTGTGGGCCTAAGGCCATGTTGAGGTCAGAACACTTTGCTGAGCTGGCCCCGCCCCTCACCTGCAGTGGGAGAGTTGGCCCCGCCCCTAGCCTGTGGTGGGAGGGAGCTGGCCCCACCTCTTACCTGGGCAGCTTAGAAGAGCTGGCTCCGGTGGCGTGGACACTGGAGAGCAGGCCCTGCTCCTCATCTGCTGTGTGGTGGTATGGGCACTGCAAAGATGTCTTCTCCCCACCTCACCCCCACCCCCGCTATCTGCCCCCTGCCACCTGTGGCAGGCAGGTGAGCTGGCCCTGAAGACATGAGAGTGGGAGAATTGGCCCTGCCCCTCGCCAGCTGCAGCACTTGGGAGAGCAGACCCTCATACCTTGCCTGGGCAGTAGAACTGGCCCTGGTGGTATGGGCACAGAGGAGCTGTCCCTGAGGGTGTGAGAATGGGAGAGCTGTCCCTCCCCTCACTGTGATAAAGTGGGAGAGCTGGTCCTGGAGGCATGAATGCAGGAGAGCTGGCAGGCTGACCAACTCAGCTTCCACCCAGGCCCAGCTCCAGGGCTCTGAGTTGACCTACCCCACCTATGAAATGCTGGAAACACATGAAGGGCTGATTCTGCAGACCCAAAACTGCAGGATCTCCATGACCCAGAGGAGTCCCAGTGAGGACCCAGTATTGATAATGTAGCAGAAGGCAGAGGCCTCAAACCAGAGCAATGACTCATTGCAACGAACATTTGCAAGTAAAGCTGTTTGGGCAAAAGGGTGTACCATGGAACACACTGTGACACACTGACACACTGCAGTTTCCATGGTGAGATTCTTTTTGTTGGTGGTGGTTTTGTTTGTTTTTAACTTTTCGTTTTCTTTTGGGGGTTGGGTTGCAAGGGCAGAGGGCAGATATGAAGGGATAGGAAGATGAGTGGGACTGGGATGTATGATCTGAAATTCACAAAGAATTATTAAAAGTTTTTTTTTTTGGTAATTACTTAATTTCTCCAATGACATAAATAACAATTATAAATTATTGTGATGATTATAGAACTCATGTTAACCCCAATAACAATAATAAGGATCTATTTATTTTATGGTACCTGAACTTCCTTTTTCATTTGTCATTTGTTTGTTTGTTTGTTTGTTTTGAGATAGGTTCTCATCATGTAGTTCTGACTGACCTGGAACTTGCTATGTAGAACAAGACTACAGTGACCCAGACTCTTCTACATTATTGGCAATAAAGACTATGTCCCCACAGATTCACTGCCTCTGTCTCCTGAGTGCTGGGATGTGTGTGTATATATATATATATATATATATATATACACACATATTTTTATTTATTTATTTATTTTATTTTTTCACAGTTGTAAAGGTCATTAGTGTCCAACCAGGACCCTCTTTCTCAGGCCAGGAACAAGGACTTAGGATGGGCATCTCTCCAACAATGGTCAAGATGGTGCAATTCATTGCAGAATATAAACTTATGTAAAGAGCCTATTGTTTTTGTTTGTTGTTTGTTTGGTTTCTTTGGCTGTCTTGGAACTAGCCCCTGTAGACCAGGCTGGTATAAGGGGACTCCTAGGGATCCACCATCAGTTTAAATAAAGGCATGCAGAATCGTATATATTTTAAAAGCTCAGGCTTTTAGCCTGGGCTCTCTCCTTCCTGTCCTAACCTAATTCTTGCCTACATCCTGCAGCCTGGGCAGCTCTACCTCTCTGCTTATTCTGAGTCATCTGTCCACCTCTGCGTCCACTAGCCGAATCCCCTTTCTGATCTCCTCTCTCAGAGACCCTTTCTCTACATTGAAGTGCTGCCTTCCATTTCCTGCTTGGCTATGGTCCTTCAGTTCTTTATTAACTTGGTCAGCAAGTAAGGAAGTTTTACAAAATACCTGGTGACGGTCCATAGGAACAACAATACCAAGACCTGGCCAGTACTCACCTCCAGGCTGGTTTGGCAATCAACAATTGAATACACAGAAACAACCTTCACACATTGTTCAAAAGGTTTTCCCAACAGGCTGGTCTCTAATTCACAGAGATCTACCTGCCTCTGGCTCCCGAGGGCTGGGAGTAGTGGTGCGTAACACCACTACCCAGCTGGTTATTTTTACACTCATGTGTCGCCATTCCCAATTTCTGCCTTTACATTTTATATAGCATCTAATTTTCTGACATGAATTTAAAAGACTTTGAATTCTAACTGTATTCAATGAGCCTGGTCCCCTTCCTTGTATATTTTGAGGAGATTTCCCCTGTATGAACCAACCTTAATTTTCTTATGAATTCTTATGAATGATTTACATTAAGCCTTCCTCGTGCTTTATATATATAAAGTGTATATAAGTGTTTATAACTGTCGTGGCCACTATTTGTGTCAACATTCTGTAGCTTCTTCACATATGTGCTTTAAAATAAAAACAAATGCCAATCTTGTTGAGTAGGTGTAAAGGCAGTGAATCAAAATCCTAATAATTATGCTTTAGGAAATGGCGAAGTGATTCTAACAGTTTGTCTGGAAGAATGAATTCTAAAGGAAATCATAGTGAGGAAGACTTGTGTTTAAAAGGTATGAAGTAGGGGCTGGGAAGATGGCTTAGTGGGTAAGAGCACTGACTGC
Organism: Mastomys coucha; assembly: GCF_008632895.1. NCBI lineage: Eukaryota > Metazoa > Chordata > Mammalia > Rodentia > Muridae > Mastomys > Mastomys coucha. The sequence continues at coordinate 90,219,050 of NW_022196906.1, read as the reverse complement.
TCTTTCAAAGGTCCTGAGTTGGGATCCCAGCAACCACACGGTGGCTCACAACCACCATGTGGTTGCTGGGATCCCAACTCATCTGATGCCCTCTTCTGATGCGTCTGAAAACAGCTACAGTGAATTACGCTGGAGCGAGCAGAGCGGCAGAGGTCCTCCAGCAGCCACACACATGATGGCTCACGGCCATCTGCACAGCTACAGTGTACTCATACACATAAAATAAAAATAAATTAAAAATAAAAAATTTTTAAAAAAGTAAGCAGGGTATGGTGGTCCATGCCTTTGATTCCAGCGTTCTTGAGGCAGAGGCAGGCAGATCTCTCTGTTAGTTTAAGCCCAGCCTAGTCTACGTGTGAGTTCCAGGACAGCTAGGGTTCTATAGAGAGACCCCATCTCAGAAAAATCTAGAATGACAATGACAACAACAAATGTACAGAATCGTTATCAGGGTTAGAACTGTGTGGTATTGGCACAATAATTAATAGAGGGCTTCAGGGAACAGCATGAAAACCATAATTGGTTTAATTTGTCCATCAGCTTTCTCTAATAAAGGAAAGGACACAATCCATGTGTTCTAGTTTGGTTTCTGGAGCTATGACCATGACCAAAATAGGAAGAAAGGGTTATTACACTTAACAAGTTACAGTCCAATGCTGAAGGAAGTCAGGGCAGGAACTCAAGGGCAGAGGCGAGTACCCCAACGCCAAGCTGTTAACTGTCTTGCTCTCTAGCTTGTCCTTAGCTAGCTTTCTTATACAGCCCAGGCTTCCCTGCTGAAGGATGGAACCACCCACTGTGAACTGAGCCCTTAGTAATTAGCAGTCAAGAAGATATCCCACAGGCTTACTGCCGGCCTATCTGATTCAGTCAATCCCCCATTGAGGCTCTCTCAGATAACTCTGGCTGAGTCATGTTGACAGCTGACACTATCTACAAGACCATGAAAAAGCAAATAGTCTATTAAGCAAAAAGTGCTCAGGTTGTACTTGGGTAAATTCTGCGGCACTTGTTTCAGTAATATACAGAAGTAAATTTCAAATGGACTAAATTGCTAGAAAAAACTAAATCATAAAAACAAAATAAAACTAAAATATATATACTAAAACTAAAAATATATGTACTGGATAGCTAGACAGGCAAGGAGAAGATACGAGTTATCACAAAGAGCCATCCAGGTGTGGTGGCACACACCTTTAATCCCAGCATCTGGGAGGTAGAAGCAGGGGGCTCTCTGAGTTCAAAAGTAGCCTGGTCTACAGATCTATTTCCAGAACAGCTAGGAAATAAATTATCCCAAAGGGAAAGTTTGATTATGGATATATAAAAGGTGTCTTTAAAATACAAGGTGTGTGTGTGTGTGTGTGTGTGTGTGTGTGTGTGTGTGTGTG
>NW_022196906.1:90205221-90217559 GCF_008632895.1 Mastomys coucha | reverse complement strand
GAGAGAGAGAGAGAGAGAGAGAGAGAGAGAGGGAGAGAGAGAGAGAGAGACTGAGTTTTCTAAGGGCTGGGAATGTAACTCAGTGGTAGAGCACTTGCCTAGTACGTGCATAGGTTCAAGGTTCAATCTCTAGAACTATACACAATTCTCCCCCAGAACCACTAAGAGAGATCACCAAAAACATGATCACAGAGAGATCTCACTGCCAATACGGAGCCAGTAAACGAGAAAAAGAAAAGAAAAACAAAACTAATACCAAACCACAGACTTTTAAAACGTTTAACAGTCGGTCCAAAAATAAAGACAAACAAGCCAACAACTCTATTTTAAGGTCACAGGATAAGTCACAGTATGAGACAGTGATAACATCATTTGCGCCAATGAGCATTTCTCCTAAGGTAGACCAGATGGCTGAGGTAATGTTTAGAGATGAATTGGCTGTAAAGAATAACCATTAGCGTCTAGCCATGGTTCTATCAACTATTGTTGTCATAGTTTTTCAGGTATAACAAAGTTTGCAATAGTAACTGTGTGCCTCTGAAGTTACTGCTCAGCAGTCTTAGATCAAGGGCAATATGGGCATACCTTTGCTGTAGTGTGTGTTCCTTCCACAAATATCAAGTAATTCATACACGGCCCATAAAGTAATCTAAGTAATACTTCACTCACTGATTACTTTTATGTAAGAGGTATTTCACAGTTTAATAGGATTTATCTGACAAGTGAACTGTGAGGTAAAACAATGCTAGTAGTTAAAATCGTAAATTAAGCAGAGAAAGCTTATCTTCAGATAATAAAAAAAAATTAAGGGCTAAAGAACAGTCTGGATAAAATTTTCAAGTGAGGTTACATATTTCTTCATAAAGGGAAAATGTGGCTGTATTAAAAAGCTGGATTTTCTGTTTGATCCAACAGGGGGCACTAAGCTACACTATGCTTCTACTCTGGGAAAGAGAGCTAGCTAGGCAGACTATGGGGGGGTGGGGATGGGGGAAAGCCAGTGCTTCTGTCCAGAAAAGAACATCAGTTTGTAAGCTCATTCTTTTTATTTAAAGACAAACAAACAACAACAAACCCACAGTCCCCTGACAAGAAGGCACTTACAAAGCATGGGTGGTGTCTGTCACTCCCTCCGACCCCCTGCCCCAGAACCACATCCACTTATTCAACCACTTCTAACTCTGTCAACTTTGGTGAGGACTAATGTGTCAGAGACCCAGGCATTGCACTGGAGTGACAATGGTGAGGAAGTTGATGAACCCACATCTACATAGGACGTGTTTTAATGGGAAAAACAGGAGCTACGGAAGGCTCCTGTTAATGAAGTCATCGCAAGTGGGGCTGAGTCAATCAGATGAAAATCACAAAGCAAAACACACCACAGATATCAAGATGAGGTAAATCAAGGCCAAAGAGCTGCACAAACGCAGCCTAAGTTCTAGGCAGGTGAGAGAGAAATTGGGTAGAATGCTCAGAAATCTGTTTATTAGGATATGTCTGTGACCCTCTGAAAAATCACCCCTCTCTTCATGCCTATAGACGCATCATTACACTTCATCTGAGGCTAGGTTGGATCCCAGCTTTCTGTCCTCACTGGCTTTCCGTCCTCTCTAGCCTTTCCACCTCAAAATGCAGGAAGTCAACCAGAAGCTGCATGTTTAAATTTCCTGAACTTGATTTTCTCCTTGAACCATCTTAAAGCTGACCTGCTGCTTTCTTATCCTGTTCCTCAGATCTCCAGAGCCTGTTCCAACTGCCTTCCAGTCCTGTCTCTCACAAACCTTGTGGACAGAGACAGGCACCTGCCACTTCTGGAGAGACATCAACCATCTGTCTTCCTGTCCTTTGCTCCGTGCATTCCGACTGTCTGAAGTGGATTCTGCACTTGTCCCTCTGCTAGCACTGTCCTCTGTCAAAGTCACCTTTTTGGTTTTAGATGTTAAAAGTCCCTTTAAAAATTTATTCTTGAGGCCGGGTGGTGGTGGTGCATGCCTTTAATCCCAGCACTTGGGAGGCAGAGGCAAGGTGGATTTCCGAGTTCAAGGCCAGCCTGGTCTACAGAGTGAATTCCAGGGCTACACAGAAAAACCCTGTCTCAAAAAACAGAAAACAAAAACAAAAACAAAATTATTCTTGGGCTGGAGAAATGGCTCACTGATGGCTATTCTTCCAAAGGTCCTGAGTTCAAATATCAGCAACCACATGGTGGCTTACAACCATCTGTAATGAGATCTGATGCCCTCTTCTGGAGTGTCTGAAGACACCTACAAGTGTACTTACAAATGATAAATAAATCTTTTTAAAAATTATTCTTGGGCTGGCGAGATGGCTCAGCGGGTAAGAGCACTCACTGACTGCTCTTCGGAAGGTCCTGAGTTCAGATTCCAGAAACCACATGGTGGCTCACAATCATCCTTGATGAGATCTGATGCCCTCTTCTGGTGCATCTGAAGACAGTTACAATCGCTGGAGCGATTGGGGCCAGAGCAAGCAGAGGTCCTGAGTTCAATTCCCAGCAGCCACATGATGGCTCACAGCCATCTGTACAGCTACAGTGTACTCATACACATAAAACAAATAAATAAATTTTAAAAAATTATTCTTTTTCTTCTTTTCTGGTATATGTAATATGCATGTGTACCTACATATTCGAATAAGTGTGAGCATGTATAGTTTGCAGGTATATACATACCTGCAAACGTGTGTGTGTCTGTATGTGCGTGTGTGAGTGTGTGTGCATGTGTGTGCATGTGCGCGCGCGCGTGTGTGTGTGTGTGTGTGTGTGTGTGTGTGTGTGTGTGTGTAGCCAAGGTTGATCTCAGGAGTCTTTCTCACCATTCTTCCACCTTATTCTTTGGGTCTCTCAGTCAAGCCCAGAGCTAGTCTTTCCTTGTTCCAAGGATCCTGCCTTCACCTTCCCAGGCTGAGTTACAGGTGGGTGCCCTCACCCTCCTGGCATTTCCATGACATTTCCATGGGCGCTGACTATTCAAATTCTTGCTTGTAAGAGCTATAACTGCCAAACCATCTCCACCACCTGAAAAGGTCCTTTTATAAATTTTTTTCTAAAAGATTTATTTATTTTTATTTTATATGCATTGGTGTTTTGCCTGCAAATATGTCTGTGTGAGGATTGTTAGATGCCCTGGAACTGGAGTCACAGACAGTTGTGAGCTGCCATGTGGGCGCTAGGAATTGAGCAAACTTACCTGCAAAAATAAAAGATTGCTATCTCTGTTTTATTCTTTCCATATAAAGATTTTATTTTACTATTCTTCTGAAACTGGACCTAAAGAAGTCTCTCTTCATACCTGGCCTAACTGGGTTTGTGATATTTGCCCACATTGTCCAGACCTGAGTACAGCAGAGCAGCGCTTTTCTGGCTTGTCAGCAGTCACTCTGGGTATTCTAGTTTCCTGTGTGGAGATCTGTACTTCTTCCGCTGTTGCCTGGACAGATGTGGTCTACCCAAGGGCTGCGGTCTCAGCCTGGACAGATGTGGTCTACCCACAGGGCTGCAGTCTCAGTCTGCAGACAGGACTCAATGGAACATCAACATTAGAGATGATGTATGGACGGTAAACTATAAACATATCCAGGGTGGCAAACAGCTTTTAAAACATCAAATATGTGGCACCCTTTCTCATTTACCTCATATACTGATCCTCCCTTACCCTTCTAGAGGTTTCCAGTTGCCTAGGCTATGCTTAGAATTTTACAGAAGAAATGCAAAGAAAGAGTAAACAGGAGAAGGAAATGTTAAAATTCTCTACTAAACAGACTTTTCAGACTTTTTTTTTTTAGCCAAACAGTAGTTTAAACAGCCGAGCTGTGTAGAAGAGAATGTCCATATGCCTTGCTTGTTGGCACCAGAGCCAGTTAATCATGGAGTGTTATGTCAGAATTGCTGGAGACAGGAAGAGAAAAAAGCCCATCTTGCTGAACCCCATAAACTCTTTAGGAAGGGACAGAAAGATGAGGGAGGTCACCATCTGATCCAAGTATTGTCTCCCCTCTCCTGACCCTGCCTATATCGGACTGGTGGGGGAAAGTGGAGGGCACCTGAAGATCCCATCTTTGGGACCCTGGAAGGGAGGGGTTCACCTGTTATGTTGCCTAGCCCCTAGACATGGCTGCAAGGTTATTTAGGGAGAAGGGTTGAATACAATGTCCTGGGCTGCCCTGAGGACCACAGTAGAAAAGTAGCTAAGCTGACTGAGCTGAGAGCCAACAGGCCTCCATGTGCCAAGCATCACGAGAGAAAGGTGAGTCACTAGTAAGGTGGGGGCAGACACTCTGGGGACGAGCCAGATGGAGGATGTGGGGTCAGAGTCCTAGCCAGAGCAGGACTGAGTCATCAGGGAACACACGCAGGTCCTTCCAAGCCAGGAAGGACCAGACCACAGGTACTAGAATCACTGCACAACAGCAGGTGCACAAAAATAGCCTAGGAGCAGATTCAGTCTCACCCTCACAGGTGAAACACAGGCAGCATCCAGACCACTCACCTAGCGAAATTCAGCAGGGGTGGACCCAAGGAGCCCATCTTCTCTCGGTCTCCAAAGAATCTGATAGCCATGATTCTATCCCAGATCCAAACATCATCTCTAGATCTTTTGAAAAGAGGAAGCAGATAACCAAAGACCAAGAGTGTTTTTATGTTTTTGACCAGGCGAGATGGACTATTCATTTGTGTGTTTGTTTAAATAATTTCATTTGAATACCCCCTGCCTCTATTATGTGGAAAGGAGAACACAGTTTTAGAGAAACAAAGATAGCATGCCATCTCTGCACATCTGTGAGTGGGGTGACAAGAATCTGCAGCCCTCCTCACAGAGAATCGTTGCCAGCTCTTGCCAGCCTCCTCCCACTGCTAAATCGGGTGCCACCGGGGCTGCTCAGTTCCTCCCATCCACCCACATGCAACTGTGCAATAGAGCTTAGAGGGTCCAGACCAGATCTTTGGTCTCTGAGGTGCCAAATTAAGGGACTAAGAAGGAGGCAAAAAATGGATAAGCCAATGGGGTGGATTCTGAAGAGAAACAAATAACCAGTGTGCCTTGAAAGATCCTCTATAGAGCACAGAACTCGAGTGTATCCAACGGTGTCAGAGGGGGAGGGGAAGACAGACACATAGAAAGGACAGAGCACCGTACTGTGGGCACAGACAGCAAGGAGCCCAGCTACTGTAGTACGTTAGAGGAAATACAAGATGGATTTGAATAGGAATTGCTGTGGGTTCTGTTCTTGTGTCTTTGTTATTCCTTGACATCTATGGGAGTTCCTGCCAATACTATTTCTTTGAACCCCACCCAGTCGCCAGTGAATAGAGCTCTCAGCCTTGACAGGTTGATGACCACCGTGACCCTGATGCTGTATACAAAATGGCTAATACAGACCAAAGATTCTCAACTGGGGGTGATTTTTTTTTCTCCCAGAGGACATTTGAGACAGGGTCTGATGTATCCCAGGCTGGCTTCAAACTCACGATTTAGCCGGTGAGGACTTTGAACTTCTATTCCTCCTACGTGTGTTTCTGGAGTGCTGAGATTGCAATATGTTGCCACTCTTCCTGGATGGATGTGGCTCTGGAGATTGAGCCCAGGGTCCTGTGCATCTAAGGCAAGCACTGTGACCAATAGGCCACCTCTCCAGCCCCGGCAGACATTTTTAGTTGTCACAACTGAGATATGTGACTGGCATAATGGACAAAGGCCAAGGACCCCACTAAGCACTTTTCAGTATACAGGACAGCCCTTCACAGCAAGGTGTCCCAGGTAGAAACGTGACCAGGGAGTGCTTGTTTCCTTGCGTCAACCCGTTCTAGTGACAGAAAGTAAAGATGGCTTTTCTCCTTTTAAACATTCCTTCACATTTATGATATTCTTTTGAAAATGCTAATTGTATTTTATTATTTGGTGTGTGTATGTATGAGAGAAAGCACAGGAGGTGGGGGAGAGCACAGAGTCCCAGGAACGTGGTTCTTGTGGAGGTCAAGTACTTTGGGAAGTGGCTTCTCTCCTACCCAGGTGGGTCCTGGAACTCAAACTCCTGTCAGTCTTGGTGGCAGGTACCTTTACCTCCTGGGCCATCTCACAAGGCCTTCATATCACTTCTTATCTGGTAATCTGTATAGAAACTGGTTTTGTAAAAACCATTAAAGTGGAGGAATTCCTGTTTAAGAATTCCAAGACCCAGTAGGGCGTGGTGACACTCATGCCTTTAATCCCAGCACTTGGGAGATAGAGGCAGGAGGATCTCTGAGTTTGAGGCCAACTTGGTCCACAATAGCAAGTTCCAGGACAGCCAGGGCTGTACAGAGAAATCCTGTTTTGAAAAACAAACAAAGAAAAGAAAAAATCTAAGACCCTGTAGGGAAAAAAGAGATATGAATAAAGAAAGTTACAGAATATCTTTTTGCATGTCTATTCATTTGTGCACATGGAGTATGTGTATGTGTGTGTGTGTGTGTGTATGTGTGTGTGTGTGTGTGTGTGTGTGTGTGTAAAGGCCCACAGCTTAACTCAGTCTCCCTCAACTGCTCTCACATTGTTCTATTTCTGATAGTCTAGCTAGTCAGCTTGCTCCAGGGATACCCTACCTCCACCTTCCGCCTTCCCAGAGCTGAAATTATAGGCAGGCTGCCATGGCTGCCCAGCATTTTCATGGGTTCTGGGGATCCAAACACCACTAAGACATTTCCCTGGCTGTCCACAGTATAAAACAAACACACCAGATGGAACAGCTGTCCTGACTAAGACATGATCACAATACACAATTATGGTTTCTCCTCATCCTTTGCTCCCTCCCCAAAGTGAAGTCCCAGAACCTAATTATTTGCCCAGCCCCTCTACACAGGGACTAAGAATTTTGTTTGGTTTCTTTCTAACACCAAGAAGGTGTTAGAGAATGGCTGCATAGTTAATTTCAAATTTTTATTATAATCTCCCTGGGGTTCCCACCAGTTCTCTCTGTCTCTGCAAAGATATCCCAGGCTTCAGTTCTAGGAATCTACACTTTAGATTCACTATAACTTTAAAAACCACAAAACAAACTAGAATGCTTAAATTTTGGGTGCTCACTGGTTCAACTATTCCAATAGGCTACAAATTTATCCAAACTTCTATTTCTTTTCTGGCTATGCACCCTTGTCTTTTCTCTGAAATGTGGCCCTATGTTTTAGAAATTAATACCATCACCTCATCTATGTGGTCCAAGATATTGGCCCGACTTGCTCCAAACCCCTACATTTCTCCAGAGGGACATATCAAAGAGTGACGCTTCCAGAAGCAGAGCACATGGCCAGAGGCACTTGCCAGCAGGCTTGGTCCTAGCACCAAGGCTATCAAAATCTGTACTGCCCTTGGGGGAGACGTAACTCATTCCTTCAACAACAACAGCAGGCAAGGGCACCCCTCAATGACTCCAGACCGTTGTCCATCAGGTGATTTGTGAATGAACAACTTGGCTCTTATGAGATGGAGGAACAGCATCAGTGCATAATGTGCAAAAGTCAAAGGTTCAACCAAGAGGAGCTGCTTTGGGCTTCAATAACTGACAGATGATGGCTTAGAAAGGGAGAGTCTGTCTCTCTGTCTGTCTCTGTCTCTGTCTCTCTGTCTCTCTGTCTCTCTGTCTCTGTCTCTCTGTCTCTCTGTCTCTCTCTCTCTCTCTCTCTCTCTCTCTCTCTCTCTCTCTCTCTCTCTCTCTCTCTCTCTCTCTCTCTCTCTCTCTCTCTCTCTTTCTCTCTCACACACACACACTCACAAATGGACTGGAGGAATGCAGTCCACAGCTGACACAGAAACTCAGGGTTTCAGAACCAGGGCTCTTTTAAGCTTTGTGTGATCACAAGACAGTTGCTGAATCTCCAGGCATGTGTTCTTGTTTAACAAAAGGAGATGACGAGGCTATGGGAGAACATGGTGACAGTCTTAAGTATCCTTCCTAAAGGAGAACACAAAGTCTTTTGAAAGATCAAAGTGGACTCCCTCTAAAGTCTCACTGAGTCATAGAACCAGCACAAGCTGCCAAGGAATCTGGAACACTAAAGGGAGAAGTTTGGGAATGTTCACTCATTGCTTTAAGCATGACACAAACATTACATATGTTAGTAGCCTGGCATCTTAGACTAGCATAGTCCTGATGGTGAAAGAGGAGAACCCCAAAGCTGAGAACTGATTTTTACAAGTCTTTCAGCCCACACAGTGCTACTTTGGACCTAGAAATCAAAGAGTGACCATTTTGCCAGTCAGCTTTGCCCCATGGGTTCTGAAACATGATGCTCTTGGCTTGGGTCTTGACCTTCTCTTACCAGGAATCACAAAGTAGTGATAGTCCCATTATATGACAGAAGGAAGACCATAACTACTCCATCCTCCTCACACCATACAACCAACCCCCAAGATGCCAATGGCAACCCCATGGGCCCTCCTAAAAATCAACAACTGGGGAGAGACTGAAGGATTCGGGCAGGTGACAGACAGCCTCAAGATGGAAATTTTTGAATTCAATTTGTAGCCACAGAGTGATAGGCTACCTGGAGATTTCTTCATAAGTCTAAAAACAGCTTACAACAGTGTATTCACTTTTTCTATATTTTGCAACAACCCCCCCCCATACACACACAAAGGAAGATGTTTACCTCTAAGCCACTGCTAAGAACAGTGTATGACCAGTGAGCTTCTATCCTCTGCCCTCTCTGCCAATTCTGAGCTGCTTGTGACACACAGCCCAGCCCATGGTGAAGACGCCAAACCACACACCTTGCCTCTTTCCCTCCCTTCTTCCTCACCTAACTTCTGATATCTGGCGTGCCCTCTGGCCCTAAACTTTTAGCAAAGCTCTTGGTTAAGCCCTCTGGCTCTGTGGCAAGCTCTGGTTTCTCTTACCAGCTTTAGGTGCAGAGTTCTGGCACGTGGGTTAGCCACTTCTCCAAGCATCCCATCTTATTTCTTTGTTTATCCATTCTTAAATCATTCAGTTGGTGCCTCCTGTGTCTGTTTCATTTTCCATGTACGTACAAGTCAAGGGCACAGTACTGTCCAGCTTTTGAGAGTCACACACACAGCTGAACAAAGAGGACTTGTGAGTTTGCTATGAGCATTGCAGGCCATGTCTGTATACACTAGACCAAAGGAAGAGACAGGTCTACAGAGCAGATTCAGAAGGGGCCTTGGGCAGTAAGTATATCAAGATATTTTTAGCTGAACATAGGCAATATCATTGGAAGACATGAGGAGTAGACAGAACTCTCTGACTTCATGGATATTGATCCTCTCTCACACAATAAGACATTGATTTGGTCCAGACTACCTGCTAACAAGCATTGCAGATTATCTCATGATGAAGGGCCTATCTTTAGGCCCAAGGATATTAACAATAATTAAGTTAAGATAATTTACACATTCAGAATGATTGTAATTGAGTCTTAAGGAAAAAATCCTGGTCAGTGTATCCCACCACCAGATGTGGGTGTTTCCAGCTATAACAGCCACCTCATGATTATGAAACAAAAGCCAAGAATATTACAAAGACACCAACTACCCAGGGCCACCTCCAACCTCAATGACTTCTTTTTTTTTTGTCATTTATTTTCCACTATGATAAATACATATCACATAAAATGTGTCATCTTGGGCCTGGAGAGATGGCTCATACTGCTCTTGCAGAGAACAGAGAACCCAGGTTTGGTTTTCAGAAACCATATGGTAGCTCACAACTACTATAATTCTAATTCTGAGGATCCAATACCCTGCTCTGGCCTTTGTGGGCACCATATGCACTTACATACACACAGGCAAAATATTCACACGTGTAAAATGAAATCGAATAGAATTGTTTTCAAGATCATCATCTTAACATTGATAAGCATCTAGTTAAGAGGCTAAGTGCATTCACACTGTTGTGTAGCCCTTACCACCATCCATCTCTAGAGTCTGATCCATGTACAAAACTCAAACTTTACCCATCAGACACTGGCTCCCTGTTCCTCTCTTCCCTGGGTGCCTAGAAATCCCATTCTGCTTCTCTCTGCATGAACTGGAACCCCTTAAGTACCACCCATTCTATTCTATAGGTAGAATAACAGTTTTATGCTTTGAGACTAGCTTATTTCACTTGGTACATTGTCTTTGAGCATGGCTCAAAACTTCCTTTTTTTTTTTTTTTAAACAGTTGAGTAATAGTCCGTTGTGTGTCTACATTGCAGTTTGTTTTTCCATTCATCTTTTAGTGAGGGCTTGGTTGCTTCCACTTTTTGGCCACAGTGAATGGTACTGCTGAGGAAATTGATGAACAAGTGACTCTTCAAAATTCTTTTACCCAGAAGTGTCGAAATGGATGATAGTTCTTTTTCTAATGTTTGAAGTAACAATAAACATTTCATCTCTATAAAAAAAAAGATATAATTGTTTAAGACATTTCTGAACATATCTCTGTTGGTTATGGTCCAGGTCTCCTAACTGTGCCCACGAGGGATGGGACTAGGAGGGAAAGATGGACAGAGGAAGTTGTATAGACCCAGGAGTGCCCTGTATAGAGATACTGGGCTCATTTAGGGGATTGTGGACAGCTGGTGCATCAGCACAGTACAGCGATGTACCTCACTTTACTTGAAGCAAGTGAAACCTCTGTTTAGTTCAAGTAAGAAATGACTGCTTCAAATGTGTTAGATAACTTAAGAATTCCTGGGAGAATCAAAGAGTCAAACTGCAAGTATTCTAGCCAAGAACAATAGTTTACATGGCCAGTGTGCACAGACACTGTGGTGTGTGCAGAAACTGTAGCCCAGGGCTTCACTTCTACTAACTGAGGTCTTTCTGAGACATCCTACCAACCTCAGCTTCAAAGTAGCCTTCTCCAACCCTGCCTTCTTCCCCATCTTTCTGTGAACAGAAGTTTCAGTTATGTATATGCATCCCATCTGTCAGCAAGACTTTAACCTTGACATAGCTTCTCCCAGTCCAAAAAAATATGGACAGAGTGCAAGGATATCCCACAAACAACTGACATGAATCCATTAAGAATATCAAGCCTTGACTAACTAAATGTTTTACTCCTATTGGCTTGCATTTATGGTGCTGGAAGGTATAATGCATGCTACTGTAGAAGAGTAGCCATCAACTCAGCTACAAACCCTGTGATCTACCACAGTGTACCTGCCAGAAAGATATACTGGTACAATAGTGACTCAAATGTTGTGGGAGTAACCAATCACTCCCAGGTTGGATTTAAGGCCAACTTCATGAGACGAAACCCTTTCCTGCCACTGCTTGGATGGCAAAATCCTGAGACTGGATAGGCCTTCTGCCTAAGGGGAAACAAAACACTATTGCTCTGTTAAAGGAACACAGCAATAAAATGACTTCTATGATATTCTGCCATAACCATAGATCAGTGTCCCATTCAGCCATCACCAGAGAGGCTTCTTCTTGCAGGAGAGAAGAGGTGATGACAGAGACTGGTAACTGGACGGTATGCAGAAGGTGAGAGACTTTGGAGCACTCAGTCCTAGATGGAATGTCTTCCTCAAGCCCCTCCCCTCAGGGCTCTACTCAGAAGAGGTGGCAGAGAGACTGTAAGAGCCAGAGGGGATGGATGAGCCCAACGAAGCCGTGTCCTCCGGACACAGCAGGACTGATGCATACGTGAACTCTCAGAGACTGGGGCAGCACACACAAGGTGTGCAGAGGTTCAAGCCAGATGAGGTCCCAGCACTGAGAGGGGGAAGTGGACACGAGTTCCCACTCCTAACCAAGAAACTGTCTGTGATTGATACCTACTGTCAAAGGTAAAGTTAGTTTTCCCCACTGTAGTCTCACTGGGTCTATTAACTACACTTGGGTGTAGGCATCATGCCATGTGGACATTTTTTGTCTTAGTGATCTTTTGTTTATATACTTTTGTTTTCATTTTTGTGTTCTTGTGGGGTATGTGTGTGTGTGTGTGTGTGTGTGTGTGTGTGTGTGTGTGTGTTTCTTGTGGGGAGGATCTGGAAATGATTGGGTGGGGAAGGTGTAATCAGAATATATTTCATGAAAAGCTATAAGCCTGCTTTTCACTTTGTGCAGGGGCACTTAGACTTGCACTCACACTCTGACTAGAACTAGAACTAGAACTTAGATGGACTAGGACTTAGATTCATGCAGTATGCAGTGTTCTGGGCCCAGAGCGCTTGAGTCCAGGGGTTGCAGCACCAGTCCAGAGGAGATGGCTGCTGCTTTAGACCCAGTGTGTTTCAGGTGGCCTCAGATGTACCTTAACTGTTGAGCCACTAGATTTATCATTTCTCTTTTGCAATGACTGTAAAAGTCTGATGCCATTTTTAAGAAATACAT
>NW_022196906.1:90202394-90204870 GCF_008632895.1 Mastomys coucha | reverse complement strand
GCCATTCAGATCCAGGACTTTCTTTTTCTATGAAGGTTATTGAGTTAACTGAGTTAACAAAACAGTGAATAAAGCCTGTAGATTAGCTAGGGTGCTTTAGCAATATTGGCTTTCAGACTTTGTAAGTATACTTGGCGAGGTAAGAGAACTCTTCGATTTAAGAACCATACACTGTGTATGGGCAGCGAGCCACTACTTTCAAAGGGTTCTGGGACACAGAAGGAAAGGTAATGGCAAAGCCAAGAAGAAAGTCTTAGTGAGTCTTACTGAGTCAAGGGCATAGATACAAGCCTGAAATTACACTCAGACAGAAAACTCCTTAAAATAATGCATTTTAGGGCTGGAGAGATGGCTCAGCAGTTAAGAGCACTGACTGCTCCTCCAGAGGTCCTGAATTCAATTCCCAGCAACCACACGGTGGCTCACAACCATCTGTAATGGGGATCTGATGCCCTCTTCTGATGTGTCTGAAGACAGCGACAGTGTCCTCACATACATGAAATAAATAAATAAATCTTTAAAAAGAAAGAGAGAGAAAGAAAAAAAAAGAAAATTTTAAAATAATGCATTTCCTGGGGCTGCAGAGATGGCTCGGTGGATAAAACTCTTCCTAGAGAAAGCATGGGGTCTGGAGTTCTGATGCTCAGCACCCACATGAAGGTATAGAAAAGCATCTATAGTCCCAGATGTTTGGAGGCAGAGCCAGGGGGGTCCATGAGACAAGCTTGCTCACTAGGCCAGCCAAACTGGCAAGCTCCAGTTTCAAGATCTTGCCTCTCTCTCCTTAAGTGGAGAGGAGTAGACACAGAGACCTGTAACCCCCTAACTTCCACACAAATGCACACAGCTACCACCATACACTTTTGGACCCGACAAATTAGATGCAGGTACCTGTGGTTGTCAAGACATGGGGTCAGGAGTCTTCTTCCTCTCTTCTGGAACCAACTATCTGGGCCCAGGCCATCTAACACCTACCTTTTGCAGTGGAATGACATCAGGCCTCACAAGATTCCCCTGAAAGCTCTACCATTTGTCTATCTTCCCCAGGAACAGAAGTTATTCAGATTCCAGGCTCTAATGGTCCCTAGGAATAGTTCCCTGAACCTAGTTCATTCTGGAGGGAGTGTGCAATCTGCAGGTATACCGGAGTGGCCATGGATTTGATGTAGGATATACTTTGCCACCCTGAATCACTGGGTTTCAGCCTAATCAACTTCTTGCGTCTCAACTTTCCTAGATTTTTCTATGGGTAAGAAACCAGATCATGTCTCTGAACTACCCACCATGGCATTTTGAGAGTCCTCAAAGACCCTCCTTTGGCAGTGCCGTGTTTCCTTCTGTTGTCTGGGGTGATCAATGGCAAGGTGACCCTCCCCTCTTCCACTTGGCTGCAACTGAACCACACTCTAGCTGCCTCCTACACTTCCCAGTGTGCACGGAGGGAGGACCCCTGCTCACGATTTGTAAGAGTCTGAGGCCTACTCTGGGGCTAGTGTTAGCCATGTTGCTAGTCTCTTGTAAAAACATAAGCGATGTCTTTGGCTGAGGCTCCCCGCTCTAGGTAACAGGAAAGGATGACAAAGGTGCAGAAAAGAGGAGACGTCCTGGGGGAGCTTCCCTCAAGGACTGAGGCCTGGTGGGCTGAGGAAGCACAGGAGTTGAAGGGTAAACTGAGGAAATGTGGGAGATGCATGTTTGCAACTGTTAGCTGGTAAATCCCTGGAGGAGACAGGGATAGAATTGCAGTTCAGAAAATGTCCAGGCAACCGGCATCACTGGTACATGAGGGGGGTGCTGCTCAGAGCACTGTTTGAATCTAAGCAGCAATGACATGCCATCTATGACTGGGGCATTCTCCTCTCTTCCCCTGGACCCTGTCTCCCCCAGTGAAGGTGGACACCTCAGTTAGTACAAAAAGAAGCCAGAAAAAGGGCAAGAAAGTCAGCAGTGTCCTGCCTTAACTCTGCTGTTAGCCTCCCGGATGGGGACAGGCGTGATTCAAAGGAGAGGAGAAGCCGTAGCTTTGACTCTTATCCTCAACATGATGCTTAAATTACTGAAATGATGTTTGGGGGGCACCTAAAAGAGGCTGAAAGGGTGGTGGAAGAGGTACCAGAGCACCATGCACTTAGAGCTAGAAAAGAAGTAGCATCCGGGGAAGAGGACGAATAAAATTGTTTTGTTGCCTGTACGGAGCCCTGCCGACCCTTGGCTACTGCAGAGTTGCCAGCTTTTCACTGCAGGGTCTGCCCCGCCCCCCTAGCAGGTCCTCTTTCCTGGAGGCCTGTTCAGTCTCCGGATTGGTGTGTCTAATTCTCTACTCAAATACTTCTCTTACTGCTGCTCTGGGGCTAAACCCCCATTCAGCCCTTTCACATCAGAAATACCACGGAAATGGCTCGGAAGTTGCGCATGCCATCCAGCATGACTGTTTCCCAGCGCTGACCTCCCTCAGTCCTCACGGGGGGGGGGGGGG
>NW_022196906.1:90194020-90202377 GCF_008632895.1 Mastomys coucha | reverse complement strand
CAACGTCCCAGTTGGGCAATGGAGCTTCTGAAGATGCAAACAAAGAGGACTGACTGGGACTGTGCTTTGTGGTCGGGGTGCATTGGCTCAAATCCTAGAGAGTCTGTAGATCGACTTTGCTCAGAGACAGCATGAGAAGAACAGTAGCAAATGCTGATGTTAGCCATGAAGTGTTTTGGAGTCTAGGGTAGCATGTAACATCGACCTGCAGAGGCCTACTTGAGGAGTTTGGTTCAGTATTTAACAGCTGGCACATTGCCCGTGCTTTGTAGAGAGAGAGGAGATGCAAAGAATTCCCCTTGTGCCTGAATGTTTGACTCAACTCTCATTGCTGATTGATGTGTCCTCCATTCCTGGCTTTGTTGCAAGAGGGACTCTGGGTCAGCTCTTTAGCACTCTCCCCAAACCCCCCAATTATATTTTATTTGCTTGCATGTATGTGTGTGCCTGGAGGCCAAAGAAGCCAGAAGAAGGCATCGGATCCCCTAGAACTGGAGTTCCAGACCGTCATGAGTCATGTGGATGCTGGGAATTGAACCTGAGTCCTCTGGAAGAGTAGCCAGTGGCTCATAACCACTGAGCCATCTCTCCAGTTACACTTTCTTTTTGCTGAGACTTCGGAAGATTTTGAAGGTATCATTTAACCAACTACCGTTCTAATGTATTCCCTGGGCCCTGAGAAGGGGAGGAGGGCCCCTGGAACTTTCTATAAGCAGAGCCAAGTGGGTCCACATTCCCTTGACTCCTGGAGGTGCCCATGCGTATCTATATAAGCCAGGTAAGTGGCAGGATCATTGGGAGCTAGCTGTATCTTATGAGTGTGGGACTCAACTAGACCATGTCCTGAAGGTCCCATGACCGCTGGGTTGACAGGGGCTGCCTAGCCTGAGGTACTCTAGCCTGGCTCATAACTACTGAATGACTGATGAGTGTCTCTGGGATCCTAGATGAATGGATAAGCAAATAAAACATAATTGGGGGGGTGGGGGAGGAGAGTGCTAAAGAGCTGACCCAAAGTCCCTCTTGCAACAAAGCCAGGAATGGAGGACATATCAATCGGCAATGAGGATTAAGAGTCAAGCATTCAGGCACAAGGGGAATTCTTTGCAGTCTCCTCTCTCTCTACAAAGCATAGGCAATGTGCTATCTGTTAAATACTGAACCAAGCTCCTCAATGGAAAACGTCCTGGCACGGAGTCGATGACCCAAGTGCAGAGTCACTCAATGGTTCCAGCCTTCCGTGGCTGTTGTTTTATCAGTGGAAAGTGACAAGAAGAGTGGACTGGAAGAGGGGTGAACGCGCCATCATAATTCAAAAGGAAGGGAGCCTCGGGACACCTGAAGTCACTCTGGCCAAAGGGCATATGCTGCCTTGTGCTCCGACAGCCAAGCCTTTAACCGTTTCCTCCAGGAGCTAAACTTATTTGAAGGTATTTTAAACAGATGAGCTGGGGCCTTCAGGATAAAAAAAAAAAAAAAAAAAAAAAAAAAAAAAAAAACTGTCCACATTTTTGACCAGTTTTGTCATGGCCTTGTTTGATTCTGAAGTAAAATCTTAAAAGTTCTGAGTCTTTCATTATCTTCCCCAAGTCCAGCTTTGCTAAGAAGAAAATTGCTGTCTGGGCTCAGAGGGCAAGCAAATAACTAATTCACCAATGTATTAAGGTGTGATGAATGGGGAAACCAGATCATCACTGATGTAAGCGGTTCGCCTCCCAGCCAGTCTAGGGGAAATGATTCTGCCTCATTTGTGCACAGATATATGAAAACGACCTACATTTAACTACTAAAAGAGAGAACACATCTCCTGACTTATTAAAGAAACACTGATAACTTGGGGGTCCAGGGCAGCAGACAACCCATTTGACCCCAGCATCCAGAAGCCAGAAGCCAGTGGTTCTCTGTGAACCAGACCAGCCAAGCCTACACAATGAGACCCTGTCTCAGAAGTAAAATACAACAGAGGCTGGAGAAACGGCTAAGTGGTTAAGAGCACTTGTTCTTGCAAAGGACCTGAGTTTGATTCGCAGTACATGAATGGATGCTAGCTAACAACCATCTACAGCTTTAGTTCCAAGGGATCCAATGCCCTCTTCTGACCTCCAGGGGCCCCAGGTACTCATGTGGTACACACACATGTGGTGTGAGCAAGCAAGCAAGCAAAATACCTATGAAACATATTTTTAAAAATTAAATTAAAATAAATATTAAAAATAATAAAATTAAAAACACAGCCAAGAGATAGCTCTCATAGGTCAGTTACAGGCTAGTGGGTGATTCAGAAATGGGATGGAACTGACTAGCTCTAGAAATAGTTTCTAGCATCAGGATGTATTCATTCCATTAACAGAAACAGTGATTTTCCTACACAACACGCCACGAATGAGCTGACTTGTGGTTTAAAACAAGTGAATGGGCTTAAAACTAGCTAAGAAATCAGAAAAGACAGAGCAGTGAGTGATCGCTCATCAGAATAGAGAAGAGGTGGGGAGAGATAGGTTTTAAACACATTCATTAATAATATGGGGAAGGAAGTGAACTGCAAGATCGTGTCTGCTGCAATATTGTTCCCGTTACCAGACCCAGTGAGGAGAGGAACTCTAGATGAATTCAAAACCCAGCGCACGAGCCATAGACAAAACAAGGTGGAAAAGCAGTCTCGCAGCTCGGATGCAGACCTTAGTCTGTAAAACTTGATTCCTGAATGCTTTCTATTAAGGAACAAAGACTAGTAAAGATTTCTTCAGCACCAGTTGAAAAATAAACATTCATTCCTAAAGTGCTCATTCGGAAATGGAGTAATTAGAAGTGACTTCCAATGAAAAAGAAAAGAAAACAGGAGGATCTTAGTGGAGCAACGTGATCGTTTCGAATTCTACTGCAGGAAGATGTCCTGGGTGGAAAAAATAATGTTGCTTCAAGTAAAATTGCTTTTATATCTTTAGTAACAGAGTTTATGGAAAAGAAGGGAATTAGAAAAACCTGGTATAAGCACTGGTATTTTTCAAAGAAAAAAAGAAAAAAGCTAGCTTCGGATGTCTAACTGGAGGATGTCACTAAAGTTTTCAAGTCAGACGCCTGTCATTTGGACGACTATGATAACAAATTACAAGTGAGAAATTTCAAAATAGGGAAGTTCCATGTCTGCAGAACAGAGGAAGTGAGTTAATACATCGCTCATTCATGCGTTGAACACACTGAAATCGTTAAAGAACATTGAGTGTGGGAGATAACACCCCTAATAGACCACCCCTCCATTACTCTCTCCTTGTGCTGGGAGGGTTCCATATAATATTGAGTAGAAGGTAATCAGTACTATACTATGACTCACGTGAGAACTACTGCCCAGAGAGAAAGGAGAGGATGAGGCAACCTTTGGCCAGGCAGGCGCTTCTCTTCTCTTCTCTTCTCTTCTCTTCTCTTCTCTTCTCTTCTCTTCTCTTCTCTTCTCTTCTCTCCTCTCCTCTCCTCTCCTCTCCTCTCCTCTCTTCTCCTCTCCTCTTTTTTCTCTTCTCTTCATTTCTCTTCTCTTTTTTCTCTTCTCTTTTTTTCTCTTCTTTCTCTTCTTTTCTCTTCTCTTCTCTTTCCTTTTCTTTCCCCTCCCTTCTCTTTTCTTTTTTGAGACAGGGTAGCCTTGGCTGAAATGGAAGTTGATGTATATAGACCAGGCTGGTCTTGAACTCACAGACACTGGATTGCAACTGCCTCCTAACAGCTGGAAATAACAAGTTGTTGGGGAAAGTGGCTCAAAATGACTGAGGTAGGAAGGGTTCTAGGTAGGCTAGGTCCAAGCTAAACCCTGAACACCTGGTAGAGGAATGTGAACTTCATTCATCAGTCATCTTTAACACCCTTCATGACATCCCCTGCATGCTTGCTTGGTGACTGATACAATGAATGAAGCCATTCATAGGGTTTTTACTATTGTTGGCGTTGTTTTGGTTTGTTTTCCACAAAGCAAGCAAGCTTCTTGGTTTTTTGTTTTGTTTTGTTTTTGTTTTTGTTTGTTTAGTTGGTTGGTTTTTTTCGAGACAGGGTTTCTCTGTGTAGCCCTGGCTGTCCTGGAACTCACTCTGTAGACCAGGGTGGTCTTGAACTTAGAAAATCTGCCTGCCTCTGCCTCCCAAGTGCTGAAATTAAAGGCGTGCGGCCACCACCACCCAGCTAAGCTTCTTGTTTTTTGCCTTAGATTAAGACTAATTGGTGCTCAACAGGAATGGGAGAGGTGGGAGAGTTAATCACAAACGGTCACATCAAGAGCATGATGTGGCATTTACTGAAGTAATCCTGCTAGATATGTCACAGACATGTTCTCAACAATTATTTAATACTAATGATAATCCATCAGAGAAAGAAGAACCAGTGTAACATTTCCATTGTGCACCAGAGAAGCACACGTAGATGTTTAAACTCAGAGGTTAATGCTGTTCTTAGACGTTAGTGGGAAGCCTCCTTTTGCAGTGGCCAGAGGTGGATGTAGAGATTCACAACTGGGCAGAGAGCTGAGAATCTGGGACTGAGAAATGCTCAGCCCTAGATGAGACATCCATACCAACCACCACTGAGGTCCAGAGAACTTCAAGGAGGGATGGGGCAGGAAGAGTGTAAGAGCCCGAGGATGGGGAGGAGAGCTGCGCAATGCTGCCTTCTGGACTTGACACGGCCTTTGTGCTCATGAACTCCACGCAGCTGTGCTTACCTACACAAGATTAACCGGGTCAACAGTCCAGCCCAGATGGGGGAGGGGCTCATGAGCACCTGCCCCTCTCTGAGGAGCTATATAGGCAGTTAATGAGTGGTTTCTGGGGTAAGGGAAATAATTTTCTTGAGGGGTGCAGCCACTGTCAAACTGCTCCAATAAATAAGCCTTGATCTACAATCCTAATTAGAGTCTATGGCATGGTTGGGCACTTGTGCATGCACACACACACACACACACACACACACACACACACACACAGAGAGAGAGAGAGAGAGAGAGAGAGAGAGAGAGAGAGAGAGAGAGAGTCACAGACAATTCCCTTTCTTCACATACACAAGGATGAGGACTTTTGGGGGGAAAAGAAGAATTTCAGTAGGAGTGGGAGAGGAAAAAGGGGGTGAATAAGATTAAAATATAGTGTGTGTGTGTGTGTGAAGTTATCAGAGAACACATTTTAAGAAAACAGTTTTAGAGATTTATTTATTATGTATCTTATGTATGTGGGTACTTTGTCTGCATGAATGTATCTGCACATCAGAAGAGGGCATCAGAGCCTATCATAGATGGTTATGAGCAGCCAAGTGGGTGTGGGAATTGAACTCAGGAAGAGCAGCCAGTTTAACCACAGAGCCATCTCTCCAACCCCAAGGGAGAAGAAGTGCTTTTACAAAGCTTGAACATCACTCCCAAACATCACAGCTGTAAAAGGATAGGATCAGGTTTCGTATATGATCTAAAAAAGTCATGTCTTTGAAAAAAATTGTAATATGGACACTCTACAGACGAAGTCTTGGTTTTGTTTTTAAAGAATCGCCATGACAGAATGGAAAGGAGGAGAGAAAGAAAAAGAGGTTTCGTCCATCGGAGGGATGTGACAACTGGAGACACTGTGAAGGGAAGGTATAGGAAAATTAGTCTCCAGGTGAAGGCAAGTGGAGGAGGGAAGGGCCAACTGAAACTAGGGGCTATGAAAGGGCCACGAGCAGACCAGATACTTGATATGGTAACTAAAACATTGAGTTAAATAAAAGGAGTTTGATGGAGGTACCCTGTGAAAGTAGATAAAACTTGCGCTGAGAAGCCATAGGTCATTAAATGCAAACCCTGTGCTGCGAGTGGGCCATCTCTGTTGTTGGTCAGGCGGGCCCATGTGGCTTCCAAACAATATAGGCAATCACCACTGTGGTTGGTAGCCCACCAGAACTAGACTTGTGACGCTGAAGATACATGTGCTGAAGAGACCATGGGACATACAGAAATCATGGTGAGACAGAGAAGGAAGCTTCCACCCAGCTGGCTAACCCCTCATAGTGCCAGAAGGTGCTATGCAGGCTCCTGGTAGAGGATTGTCACAGTCATCTTACTCAGCTGGGGTCCCTACTTGCTACATCACTGACCTGCCTAGCAAAGTGTACCTACTGATGCACCTGCCTAGCAAAGTGTACCTACTGATGTACTAGTGGGAATTTTGCTGTGGGGATGACCAACCACTTCCTGACTGTAACTGAAGCTTGCTCCTTCACAGGGAATTCACATCTGGTACTATAAACCTGTTTAAAGGCCTATGGCTGGGGAAGTCACAGCCCTCGTAGGGAAGGTACAGATGTTGTTCTGCTAAACGGATGTGATATGTGATATGTCATTTTGGTTAGAGAAGCCCATCCTCTCACCTCATGGGCAGTATTGATTCATAACAGAAACCACTGGGTGCTCAGCCTTTTTTTTTTTTTTTTTTTTTTTACAGATTTTATTTATTTATTATATGTATACAATGTAGCTGTCTTCAGACTCTCCAGAAGAGGAAGTCAGATCTCTCGTTACAGGTGGTTGTGAGCCACCATGTGGTTGTTGGGATTTGAACTCAGGACCTTTGGAAGAGCAGTCGGTGCTCTTAACCACTGAGCCATCTCTCCAGCCCCGCTCAGCCTTAAATAAGACCTGTATATCACCCTCTCTGAGGCTCAGGAAACGTTGAGGAAAAGGTGGCAGAAAGAATGTAAGAGTCAGAGGATAGAGTGGAGTGTGGTGGAATTTTCTTGGCATGACATGGCATGACATGACCATCACATTCTTTTTTACAAAGATATTTCTATTCTTATGTGCATGGGTGTTTACATGCATGGATGTACACCAGCTGGGTGCTTAGTGTCCCTGGAGGTCAGAAGGGGTAGGATCCACTGGAACTAGAGTTACAGATCATTGTGAGCAGCCACGTGGGTGCTGGGAACTCCTCTTTAAGAGGTGTAAGTACTCTAAACCCCTCCATCATCTCTCAAGCCATTCTACTCTTCGCCTGATAGCAGCTGTGGTTGTCTGCACTGTGCGAGACTGGGCCATCAATAGCCTGTTGTAGGGTGCAGAAGGATTTACAAGGACTTTTGGCAGAGAATGGTTGCCGAGAGAGACATTTTCTTTGGTAGTACAGCCACCGATTAGTTTCCTGTGCTCCTGTAATTAATCTCTCGCCTATGCTTCTGGAAACAACTCTCATAAACTCATTGAACTAAAAAAAAAAAAAAAAAGTCTTGCTGCCGTGATGACTCAGCGATTAAAGGTTCTTAATACCAAACCAGACTGCCGGGTCAGCCCAGAGGAAACCCACGGTGGAAGGAAACCCACGGTGGAAGGAGAACTGACTCCCAACAGTCATCCACTCACCTTCCAGTGGATCGGAGTGGAAGAAAGCTAGCTGGGAAGGAAGGGGACGTGCCGAGGACGTGGAGGGTGATGATGAGGGTACAGACATTATACACTTGTATGAAAGCGGTGTCACACCATGACTGTGTGTAAGTAAGGCATACCAATAAAGCATTAAAAGTTTTAAAATAGAAAAAGCCAGTCTCTGGCCCGTGGCGTGAGCTCTGATTTGGAAAGAAAGGGATAATAACATCTGGGCTTACGGTTTGAAACGACAACAAAATGACTGGAAGAAGAGGTCCGGTCACTTTCTTCTCTAAGGCTGCGTTGTACAGGAAAAGGGGCATCATCATGCATCACCAGCTGGATTGGGAGTATTGCTCTGTGGCCTAAGATACCTAACAAGCTTAGGTCACTCCGTCCGCCTGACTGGCCTCTGCACACGTGGCTTCTGGGCTTGTCTTCCATTCACTCTTCCCGGGAAAGGTTCATTCCTAGGAAGGCTCTCCTTTACTCCATTTCCACACCCTGCTGCTTCTGTCTGCGTGCCCTTCCAGATTGAGATGCTCTGGGCACCTTTTGCCCTGTCTTTTTTCCCTAGGGGCATTCCTATATGTCTGACCCTTAAAAAACATTCCTTGACTGGCTGACTCCAGTAGATACCTGGCAAAGAGCAACACTGCTCTATTAAATCAGTTTCTTCCTTCTTAGGGCAGTGCAGTTAACCTCAGGACCAGGAAACCATCCCTCTCATCACATACCAGGGTATTATTCATACAGTTTACTCACTGTAAATAGTTCCCTTAAGATAGTGGCAACAACTAGTTGAAGATTTACAAACTTCGCAGGGCCGATCTACCTTCTAAAAAGCCTGCTTCTGGGAGTGGGAAAGAGGTCACCGTTCTGATTCTGAAATACACAACTGGTGATAAATTCAGAATTCTGTGGGTCTCAGATAGGATTGGACGGAGTCTGTAGTTCTCTCTCTCTCTCTCTCTCTCTCTCTCTCTCTCTCTCT
>NW_022196906.1:90179409-90193620 GCF_008632895.1 Mastomys coucha | reverse complement strand
GATCTGTAAGCGGGGCCGGGGCCGAGGGGACCCCGGGGCGGCGCGGAGGGTGGGCGGCGGGCACGCGCGGGGGTGGCGGCCCCGTCGGCCGCCCGGGACTGGTGAGACTGGACGGGGGTGTGTTGTGGGAGGCGCCGCGTCCACCGACTGCCCGGCGCGGGTCGGGTCGGGTCGGGGCTCCCCTCCCATCGGGGCGAGCGGGGTGGGGACCCGCACGCGCGGACCGGCGCGAGGGGCGCTGCCTGGAGCGCGGCCTGGACGCGGGAGCCCGGGGCGCGGCCGGGGGCGCGCGGAGTTTCCGGCCTCCCTCCGACGCAGGCCTGCGGGCGGCCGCGGACGACGGGAGCGGCCCGAGGTGGGAGCCCCGAGGTAATTACAAGGGAGGCGCGGCTGGAGGAGGGAGGCCGGCTGCGGCGGGGCGGGGCCGGGCCGGGCAGGGCCGGTCGGGCGGGGCGGCGGGCTGAGGAGGGGGTGTGAGCTCCGCGGGGCTCCTCCGCCGGTGCGAGGTTGAGGCTGGTGCTGGGGGCCGCGGGAGCCGGCGGCCGGGGCTCGGGTGGGCGAGGCCCGCGGGGCGCGCGGGCGAGCGGGGCGCCCGAGAGGCCCGGGCGGGACACCTGTGCCCGCCCCACCTTGCCGCGGCGGGGACTTGAATCGAGAGACGGCGTGACTGACAGGGACTTCGGGCAGGATGTAGTGGCTTCCTGTGAGCAGGTCTCAAAACACAGTCATCCAGTCCGCACTTAACCCGCTTCGTTCTTTCCCGGGCGTTGGTGAGAGTCGCGCCGATGAGTATAGAATCTTACTCAGAGACAGGCCAGTTTTGTTTGTCGTTGCTGTCCTTAAGTCTCTAAAACGACCCTGTGGTATTAGATTGACTTTCCCCCCAACTTATTTAGACCACCCCTTTTCGCTGTACGACAGGCGAATCAGTAGAGTTTATTGTTACTTTTGTTGAAACCCTTTTTAAATTCAGATTATTTTATCCCCGGGATGGAATCAGTCTCCTAAATAATCTCTGGCTATTAGGGATATTTTATATGTTGAAAATTCAGTTGTATTAGAATGGCTGATATTGCTCTTTCTTCAGCCGAGTATTCCTTCTTAAATCTTGACGCTATTAGCTTCTTTTGTATTCTCCCACTTCAGTTTTTGATGTTGCTCCCCTTTCAAGGATTTGGAATTTTATGAAAACTCCACATGAGCAAGCATGTTAAATGTTACTTTTAAATTCCCTGATGTCATCCTGGGACTCCTACTTCAGACACTTTAAGTATTAAAACTTGGAAAATTACACCAGAGCATTGGGTGTTTTGTGCATCTAAGTTCCCAATATTTTAAGTTACTTTGTTAGGGTGTAAAGTTCACAGTTTAGCTTTCTTACAGTTAACATTTGCGTGTATGTAATGTTTGGGAAAAGCCAAAGCACTAGAATTTTCTCCCCCTAATCTGGTTTTCCAAACTTTTACTACTTTATATTTTTCTGTGAATTGATGCTAGATACTGTTGAAGCCTTGCTGATCTATAAAAGCAGATTGTGTCGTGAGATGACAACATGCACTGTTGGAGTTGAGAGTTAGTGTTGGGCTGGTTTTAGGAGTTAGTTACCTTCTGCTTTGTCCTGATCCATAGCAAAGGTTCCGTGAACAGGTTGGTAAAAATAGCACTCCAAGTGAAATTTGGGTCTGCAGATTACAAAAAAACACAACTTGGTTTCTGTGGTTTAGGCAATCCCACTCCCAGAAGTTGACCATTAATTTCCTGGGAATATTTTTAGTTTAACCAGGGCTTGTTTCCACCCTAGACAGTTTATTTTTTAATCACTCATCTTATAGCTCAGGTCTTGTTGTGACTGTTTCACAAGGAAACATATTTAAATCCAGAATACCCCTTCCACTTCCCGGCCCTTCTTTTAGCTGGTATAATCAAGGTCGGTTGAGGTCCGGGTCCTTGTTAGGAAATGCTCTTCTCTGTCTCCTGAAACTGACACGTGGCCTTTGTAAGGTGATGAGGGCTGAGAAGTGACAGAAACATTAGCAGGTGCTGAAGTCACAGAAATGGGATGATGGCAGTATGATAATGAAGAATCGAAGCAGTTTGGGGGTGCTGAAGTCACCCAGAGAAAACTTGGAGAGAACCTGGTAGCTGCTTGTTGTCCTGGAGATGAGCTGTCAAATTTCAAACTGCTCTTTAGGGGCCTCTCATCTGATCCACAGACCACTAAAAAACCCACCTGAGAGGAAACATTCCTGGGTAGTGTAGTCCAAGTGATCCCTGAGAAAAGGGAGGCAGAGTTGATGTTTTAGAGGTAGATGAAGGTCCACACCCTTCTTCAGTGTTTCTAATTTGTTTGTGTCCCATAGATTTCACAAGGTATATATAGTATCAAGTTGACAGATCAGAAAGCTGGAGGGTGGGGAGACGGCTCAGCTGGTAAAGTGACTGCTAAGCAAGCATGAGGATCTGCTTCACACCACCAGAACCCACATAAAAAGGCATGGGTGGGGAGGAGGGTTCACAGCACATTCCTCTAACCCCAGCACAGGGGAGAGTGTGGACAGGCAGATCCCTGAAACTCACTGACAGGGTTTGCATGGCAGAGTAGAGCTTCTGGTTCATAGAGAAACTTTGTCTCAAATAATAAAGGTGAAAAGAGAGAGAGAGAGAGAGAGAGAGAGAGAGAGAGAGAGAGAGAGAGAGAGAGAGAGAGAGAGAGAGAGAGAGAGAGAGAGAGAGAGAGAGAGAGAGAGAGAGAGACAGAGAGAGAGAGAGACAGAGAGAGAGAGAGAGAGAGAGAGACAGAGAGAGAGAGAGACAGAGACAGACAGAGAGAGACAGAGAGATATCAAAACACCAGATGTTGGTCTCAGGCACCCATGGGCAGGAACATGTACACACAGCTAGTGCACACAGTGCACTAACAATCCACACACATACATACAGATAGAAACCATCTTATAGCTGTTTTCCGACAACCAGTTTAAGAAAATCTATTATTGCAGACAGTATTTGGGGTTATAAACTGATTAATTTCCAGATTCTTAGGACATTTTAGTGTCCTAAATATCCTGAGTGTTTTGAATGGTCAGTTCCTTACCTGTATTCATGACACAAAGTTGTTAGATATCTTAGAATTTTCATCTGAACCTTTAGTAAACAAAATTAAGAGTCTTTTTGGTCTGAACTACTTTGATATAAGTAGCATACCTAAAGGTAGTCTGTATATAACCCCTCCCCCCTTACACCCTGTATTCAGGGGGGAAAGTTTTAGATTTTCTTCTTCATGCACATCTTTAGGCTTGATGTGACCTCTGTTTTTGGTTACCCCCTTGTCTAATTAAGTCGATTGTAAACATTTTGAAAGGCTCTACACTACCTTACACACAGGGCTTTTCTCTCAGGGATACCAGGTTATAAAGGCACCAGCTTGCAAAGATTGGTGGGAAAGGTTTGACATATTGTACAGTGAGATCTGTGAGGCAATGATGTGACCCGAGAAGTCACTTAGGATTTTGATACTCTCAGACCAAGAATGACTTGGGCCGTTGGACAAAGGAGATAGGTTAAGTACTTAAGCTTAGGGGGCTGCTATAGCCAGTACCTTCACCTCCCAGCCCCCTAAATAAAAAATCTGGGTCACCCATGGGCCATCTCTTAGGAAGGAGTGAAGCAGGAGATAAGCCTTATCTGATGCTGTTGTCCAACATGCACTAGCATTTCCTGGTGTACAAAGCAGATTGAAAGCAGAAAGCCCGTGCTCTGCTTTACACTCTGTTAGGTAATATTCCGTGACTTCGGGCAGCTCGTTTACCCTTGATCTTGTGGTTGCTTTTATCTTTCTCCTCGTTAGAGTGGACTAGTGCTTCGTCACCAGACACTTTGCTCATGTTGTTTCCTCTGCCTGAGATTGTGTCCCCTAATTTATGTCAGAGAGCCATATAGCCTTCCAAAGCTTGCTCCATGTGATCCAAGTCTTCTTTGACCAAATTTACCCTTATTTCTAGCCATATGGCTTTGATGCTTTAAAAAAAAAAGTAATTCATGACAATTTTCTTATTACAAAAATCATTTGTATATGTCCCCTGTTATATTAATTTTAGAATTCATTCTTGTTTTTAATACTTGTTGCTGTTGGTGCTGTTTGTTTGTTTAATAGTCTCACTAGATCAGGGCAGGCCTTTAGAAAATGTCCTGTCTCTCAGAGTACTGGGTAACTGGATAAGGAGGGATTTCCATATGACTGAAGGGATTGGCAGTGTTCACTTTATAAAGGAAAACTTCATGGGTCTCTCAGGAAGCTCTTTATTCTTTTTCTTGAAAAATTGTAATGTCCACTAATCTTAGGTTTGAACTGAGGCCAAAGTTGCCTCCTTAGGAAAAGGATTATATTTTTCTAAATGCTGGCTTATTAATTAGAATATTAATTGTTGCCTGACTGTGTTCATGCGTTTTGTTACTAATTGGTCCTGGAGCTTGGAAGAGAACATGTTAAACTCATACTTTAACCAGAAGTAGTTTTATTTGACATGGCAGGTTTAAATGTTTTGGTAATAAGATGTAAATCAAGACATTTTAATGACTACCCAAGAGTTGAGAGGAAGAGATTTAAAAGGGATTATAAATGCTAATAATTCATTATTATCAGATATTTGAAATGAGATGATGAATACTTAGTAGAGGGATTTAAAAGGGTTTACTCATGCTAATAATTCATTACTGTCAGAAATTTGAAATGAGATGATGACTTACTTAGGACGGAAGAAGAATCCATCTTTGAGATGGATAGAAACTGAGCAAAAAGGGATCTTTGTAAAAGTTCACAGAGCATTCAGCTAATCATTTGCTCTATGGAGGGCAGGAATAAACCTCAGGGAGTTCATAGAGTGTTTGTAACTGAGAACTCTTTGAATAGTCCTGAAGTGACTGGAAGTAATGTAGCTAGAATAAAACCATCATTTTTATCCTTTAATTATAAACCCTAATCGTATTTCCTTGTTAATGTGCTTTGTGAAATTATTTGATAATATCAGATTATGTGTTTTGCCTACTGATATATTTTATATCCTTTTAAGAACTGGTAACAAAGTTTTGTTAGATAGTCATGTATTATTGTTAAATAGGGAACATTTTCTGTATGTTAAATTTTTACGACATCTAGTTTTGTATGATGTTTTAATCATCAGAAATCTCTATCTAAATTGGCTTCATTCTGTGTGTGTACATGTGCCTGTGTGTATATGTGCATGCAGATGCCAGAGGATAGTCTCAGGCATTGTCCTCAGGAACATTGTCCACTTTTCTTATGGCTTGGAGCCTTACTAGTTAGTCTAGATTAGCTGGCCAACAAACTCCATGGATCCCTCTGTCTCTACCATCTCTGTGCTGAATTACATGCTGTCCCCTCACACCCAGCATTTTTGCCTAGGTTCCAGGGATTAAATTCAGGTCCTCATGTTTGAAGCAGCCACCTTACTCACTGATCTCTTCCCATACCCCCAAAATGCCCCATTATATCAAATATCAGCCAGGTGGTGCTGACATAGGCCTTTAATCCCAGCACTTGGGAGGCAGAGTAGGCAGATCTCTGAATTCATGGCCATTCTGGACTACAAATCAAGTTCTAGAACAGCTAGGGTTACATCGAGAAACAGAGTCTCGATTGCCATCCATACCAAAAAAAAAAGTTTGTTACTATTGAGTGTGGTTTTTTTTTTTTTTCTTTTCTTTTTTTTCTTGGATATTTCCCTTATTTACATTTCAAATGTTATCCCCTTTCCCATTTCCCTCCCGGAAACACCCTATCACATCCTCTCTCCCCCAGCTTCTATGAGGGTGTTCCTCCACCCACCCACTCCCACCTCCCCATTCTCGATTCCCCTACACTTGGGACATCTGTCAAGCTTTCATAGGACCAAGGACCTCTCTCCTTCCATTGGTGCATGACAAGGCCATCCTCTGCTACATATGTGGCTGTGGCTGGAGCCATGGGTCCCTCCCAAATCCTTGATTTAGTCCCTGGGAACTCTGGGGGTCTGGTTGGTTGATATTGTTGTTCTTCCTATGGGGTTGCAAACCCCTTCAGCTCCTTCAATCCTTTCTCTAATCCCCCACAGGGGGCCCCCGTGCTCAGTCCAATGGTTGGCTGCAAGCATGCACCTCTGTATTTGTCAGGCTCTGGCAGAACCTCTTAGGAGACAGCTATATCAGGCTCTTGTCAGCATGCACTTCTTGGCATCCACAATTGTGTCTGGGTTTGGTGTCTGTATATGGGATGGATCCTCAAGTGGGGTAGTCTCTGGATGGCCTTTCCTTCAGTCTCTGCTCCACACTTTGTCTCCATGTTTGCTCCTGTGAGTATTTTGTTCCCCCTTCTAAGGAGGGCCGAAGCACCGACACTTTGGTCTTCCTTCTTGAGCTTCATGTGGTCTGTGAATTGTATCTTGGGTATTCTGAGCTTTTGGGCTAATACCCACTTATCAGTGAGTGCATACCATGTGTGATCTTTTGTGATTGGGTTACCTCACTCAGGATGATATTTTCTAGTTCTATCCACTTGCCTACGAATTTCATGAAGTCATTGTTTTGAATAGTTAAGTAGTACTCCATAGTGTAAATGTACCACATTTTCTGTATCCATTCCTCTGTTGAAGGACATCTGGGCTCTTTCTAGCTTCTGGCTATTATAAATAAGGCTGCTATAAATGTAGTGGAGCATGTGTCCTTGTTACACATTGGAGCATCTTTTGGGTATATGCCCAGGAGTTGTATAGCTGAGTCCTCAGGTAATACTATGCCCAATTTTCTGAGGAACTTCCAGACTGATTTCCAGAGTGGTTGTACCAGCTTGCAATCCTACCAACAGTGGAGGAGTGTTCCTCTTTCTCCACATCCTGCTGTCACCTGAGTTTTTGAACTTAGCCATTCTGACTGGTATGAGGTAGAATCTCTGGGTTGTTTTGATTTGCATTTCCCTGATAACTAAGGTTGTTGAACATTTCTTTAGGTGCTTCTCAGCCATTCGGTATTCCTCAGTTGAGAAATCTTTGTTTAGCTTTGTTACCCCATTTTTTAAATGTGGTTATTTGGTTCTCTGGAGTCTAACTTCTTGAGTTCTTTGTATATATTGGATATTAGCTCTCAATTAGATGTAGGGTTGGTAAAGATCTTTTCCTAATTTGTTGGTTACCGTTTTGTCCTATTGACAGTGTCCTTTGCCTTACAGAAGTTTTGCAACTTTATAAGGTCCCATTTGTCAATTCTGACCTTAGAGCATAAGCCATTGGTTTTCTGTTCAGGAAAATTTCCCCTGTGCCCATGTGAGATCTCAGAAGATGGAAAGATCTCCCATGCTCATGGATTGGTAGGATTAATATAGTAAAAATGGCCATCCTCCCGAATTCTTTGCAAATTCATTTGGAATAACAAAAACCCAGGATTATTCACAATAATAAAAGAATTTCTGAGGGGAATTACCATCCCTGACCTCAAGCTGCACTACAGAACAATCATGATAAAAACTGCATGGTCGGGCTGGTGAGATGGCTCAACAGGTAAGAGCACCGATTGCTCTTCCGAAGGTCATGAGTTCAAATCCCAGCAACCACATGGTGGCTCACAACCACCTGTAGTGAGATCTGATGCCCTCTTTTGGTGCGTCTGAAGACAGCTACAGTGTACTTAATGATAAATACATAATAAATAAACCTTTAAAAAAAAAAACTGCATGGTCAGCCGGGCAGTGGTGGCACACGCCTTTAATCCCAGCACTTGGGAGGCAGAGACAGGCGGATTTCTGTGTTCAAGGCTAGCCTGGTCTACAGAGTGAGTTCCAGGGCAGCCAAGAGAAACCCTGTCTCGAAAAACCAAAATAAAACAAAAAATTCATGGTATTGGTACAGTGACAGGCAGGTAGATCAATGGAATAGAATTGAAGACCCAGAAATGAACCCACATACCTATAATCACTTGATCTTTGACAAAGGAGCTAAAACCATGGAAAATGCAGTAGAAAAAAAGACAGCATTTTCAACACATGGCGCTGGTTCAACTGGAAGTTGGCATGTAGAAGAATGCAAATCGATCCATACTTATCTCCTTGTACAAAGCTCAAGTCCAAGTGGATCAAGGACCTCCACATAAAAGCAGATTCACTGAAATAGAGGAGAAGGTGGGGAAGAGCCTCAAACTCTTGAGTGTGGATCTTAACAGTGCTATTAATGGTAGACTAACTATGTAGATTGAGGAGCTCCTACTTCCCTACCTCAAAAATGAGGGTTTGGATGTGTCTTTCAAAAAATACTCCGCAAGTTATTTCATAGTTGCTTTATGAAAGGTACCATTTGCTTTAAGGTAATACATCAGAGACCTTTGCTTTAGCACTTGAGTTTGTTTAATACATCTGTTTTGTTTAATGCAGTGCTTTTAAGAAACTTACCTAGGATTTATTAAGGTTGTTTGAATCCAAAACATTTTCCTGTAGGCGGTAGTTAATTCAGTAGTAGTATGTAATACATATTTGAGTGTCTGTTAGGCCTTCCAGCCCCTGGCGCTGTAAAGTAGGTCTAAGCTGTGAGTGGATGACAAAGTCTTTACTCTGTGTTTTACTCTAAAATTTATGCTAAGCAGTAGCTTTCATTCATCCTCTGCATAGAGTTATAAAGCGTTAGAACTGGAAGGAAAAGAACACTCTGGTCCTGTTCATGTGTACATGAAGACTAAGGGAACCAAGTGTCACATGTTAATGACTTGTTGGACATGAATGCACTGTTTTTTCCTAGAGTGCTATTGATTTTTTACTATGAATGTTGAAAATGCACTATAGTTAAGATATGAAGACTGCTTTACATCCCCGATGGTTTGCAGAGTGGTGGAATTTCATTGAGGTTTGTACTCAGTGCTCATCTGCTCCTGCTAAGAACTTAGTGAGGTGATTAGGACTAGCGATGTTGGAGCTCTGTGGAGACTCATCTGGATGTTTACCATTTGTGTCAAACTCCACCTTAACTCTTTGCAGTCCTTCAGTGCCTCTTGTATACTTAAAAAGTTCTGATACCCAGACTCTAAAATCATCATTTTGAGAGTCTACCAGCTTAGTTTGTACCATTTTAGAAGTAGTTTAAGCATATACAAACAATTGCTTTTGTATTGTAGCTTTCCCACTTCAGAGAAACAGAAGCAAAATATGCAGTGTTCTGCATCTTTTTAAATATAACTTAAAGATTTTTTATATCCTCACTTAAAAATAATATAGTCATAATATGTATAATACCTCATCTCATCTCATCTAGATGTATTGAATTTTAGGTAACCAGTTACCTGTTGATTGCAATTTAAGTTGTCTCTTGTCTTTGCAATAACGAACATTGCCACACTAAATAGCCCTGTTTATCAGGTATATGTGTAGGGTGTGGGTATGAGTGTGGATGTGTGGTACTGGGAAGAAAATTTCAGGGTCTCATTTGCGCTCTACCATCAAGCTGTGTCTGCAGCCAAGCTTTAGGCCATGTATGTTTGTATGTATGTATGTATGCATGCATGTATATATGTATGTTTTTGGAGGCAGGGTTTCTATGTGTAGTTCTAACTGCCCTGGAACTCATTCTGTAAACCAGGCTGGCCTCGAACTCAGAGATCCATCTGTCTCTGCCTCTTAAGTGCTGGGATTAAAGGTGTGGCCACCACCACTGCCTGATTGCTGTATGTTATTTTAAATGTGAGCTCTTGCTATGTAGCCCAGGCTGACCCTGAATTTGTGATGCTACTCTTGACTCTTGCACTCACAGAGTATGCTGGGATTACAAGTGTGCACCACCATGTCTGGGCTTCATACATCTTTAAATTAAAGAGGCCAATAGAAAAATGTATGCAAAGACATTGCACAGAAGAAAATAAGTTATCTAGTAAATATATGAAAATGCTAGGGAAATTGAACAGAAATGAATCAGAGAAATAAAAGTGTAAGTACCTCAACACTTAAAAAAATGAAAACCTTGTATATTTAGTATTTAATGAGTGCTTGAGGAAACAGATACTGTTTGTACTTTTATTGTGATTTTACATTTATAAAACCATGTTTGAGCATTTTGGTAGTATCTAATAAGAATTTAGATATATTTTTCCTACATTTTTACTTCTGCCATATCATCCTACAGGCATAAAGATATTTTGTGTTGACCTTGTTTGTTTCTTAAAAAGGCACAACTGAAGTTCTATTAACAGGAAAGTGGTTAAAGTGGTTTGTTCATAAATATATTCTATAGCAGTGAAACAGAGTAAAGTACATCTATATTAGAATGACCCCAAGATGCATTATTGGGTGGAAAAAAGCAAATTGTTAGAGTAATATGTACATTTATCATCTGTCATCCATCTATCTGTCCATCTGTCCATCTATCCATCCATCCATCCATCCTTTAATCTGTTTTTATGATGGCCAAGGATCAAGCCTGGGATATCACATATGCTAATTAAGTTTTCTATCACTGAGCTACAATCCAGCCCCTTAATGTATGCTTTTAAACTCTTGGAACAGTGGGTTTTTTTTCCCCTATAAATAGATAAATTTTATTAAAAATGTGTAGAAAGATGTATATTCATTTTTTTTCAGTGATGGGCAACAGGAATTAGTCTTCTCTGTAATGACTTGATTTTCAATAGGGAGTTTAGTATGTATTTGAGATGTTATCAAAATTTTCTATATGTATAAATTAGTGTCACACATTGTGAGACTCAACTTAGCTTTTGATTGAATACTATATCCAAAATCAGATTTAGTAACATTTTAAGTATACATTTGTAACCCTCCTGGTTTGAGACCTGCCTCTGATAGCCACACCTCTCTGCCCATCTCCTGCTATTCGCCACGCCCACAACCTGGTTCCAGTTATATTCGAAAGCTCCACTCCCACAGAGTAACAAGGAAGTCGCTGATGGACTATCACACGGACGTTTTTTGGGGGGAGTGGTTTATGCCCCAGGTATTTTACCTGTTGGGGGAACAAAGGATATTTATTAAAATTCAAGATGGCTGAACAGTAAAAAAAAAAAAAAAGTCTGCTGTCTAATTTTTACCCTTCCACGTGGGTAGGTATTTCTGTGGCCACTCTCTCACATCTCCTTCTATCTCTTCCTATTTATTTCTATCTCCTATTTCCAGAAGAACCCTTTCTTTAATGTTGGTGCTGGCAGCCAACATACATTGAAATGAATAATATCAAATTTTCTGTTTTCAATTTCTATTTACTAGTTTGTGTATAAATGTCTGTAACTGTGTGGGGAGGTGTGTGTGTGTATAGAGGCCATCAGCATTAGCAGCAAGTGCCTGTACCTGCTGAGTTACCTCACCAGCCTGCCTTTTCTGTCTTTTGGGCAGTTTTAACGATTTCTATTAAATCATGCATATGTGAGTGCAGGTACCTATAGGAGCTAGGGGGGTTAGAGGTGGTTGGAACCACTCTATATGGATACTCGGAATTGAACTTGAGTCTTCTTCAAGAGAAGTATGTGTTAGCATCACAATTTTATCTTGAGGTTAAAGAAAACGAAACTCAGAAAAATTCAATGGATTCCTATGTACTTTGCCTGTTTGATCAGTTGCTTATGCTAAGAATGTTAACTTTTCAAAAAGTTAATACTTTTCAGAGGAATGTTATATAAAGGTCCTGGATAATTTTGAACCTACAATATTTGGACAGTCTTATTTATGTAAAATTTGCTCAGTACGTATGGGAAGTGAAGCAGTGTTTATTGGATATTTGCTGCTTTCTGGACATTGGGTTAGGATACTTTGCTTACATTTGCTTCGTTTTGGTAGAGGATTGCTGTTCTTTAAGAAGGAGCAGCAGAGAGGCTCTTTTGCAACACCAGATGTCAGCAGGCTTGTTGACAAGGCTCATGTCTGTTCCCTACACCAGGTTGTCTGTCTAGTAGTGCATGGCATGAATTCATTTCTGTTGTCAGGTCATGGTGTTTCCTCTAAATTAACAGTGGCCTAATGAATAGTGAGTAAAACTAGATTGTTGTCAAACTCTGTAAAAATGAGTCTAAGGATTTATAAAAATATTCTTTTGTTTTCCTAACTCTGCTTTTGTTGGTTTTTCTGTTCCACCACCTCTCCCTCTGTCCCTCCCTCGTTCCCCTTCCTTTCTTCCTTTCTTTCTCTACTTCCTTGTTTGTTTGTTTTGACATTATTCCTCTCTCACTATGTAGTTCTGGCTGGCCTCAAACCTTCAGCCTAGTAAGAGAGTGCTAGAGTCGCAGGTGTGTGCCACCACGTTCACTAATCTCTCTACTGTTTAATGCATTTTCTTGCTTTCCAGTGGTTCCCCTAATATGTATATACCTTTTATAAACACGTGGGGTTGTGTATCTTCTTTGTTATCAGGCGCTGCTTTTTCACTTTTGAAAAGTAGCTGATAACAGTCACACCCCTTGTAAGGCCTGTCCACATGGCCCCAGGCTCTACCAGCATCTGTCTTTTAGCTTTTTGCTTGCCGTTCCAGGCTCTTTAGGTTGCCTTATGACCCTTGCTAAGCATCATGTAGCTGTAGGACCAGTGGCCCAGCTCAGCAGAGATTACATCATAATCTCTGATTGCTTTCTCACCGTGTACAGGGGCCTTTAAGGACCTTAGAGACCAGCACACATTCAAAACTGACAAGAGAAGTGAGCAAGGCAAACCACAGGGAGATCCTTCCTGCACTTGGTAACATACTTCTATAACCTATGGACACTTCCTGGCAATACCTTGTGAAACTAGCCTTTTCATGTACAGTAGTTTCCTAACTTCTTGTTCTAGACTAAGCTTCAGTCAGGGGTGCTTAGCATGATCACAGTGTAGATACTGGAACAGTTATTATGCATTATCTTTGATCGGGACATAGTGGCTTAGATAAGGGAATTTTGTATAGATGTTAATTTTTTAAGAACCTCTAGCCCAGCAAGAGTACTAGCTCTTGTTTTGATTTACTAAGTACTTATTTTGTGTTAGATATTGTGCCAAGTGCTTTACCACAGTTCATGTTCACAGCAGTCCTAAGTATTACCTCTTTTACACAGGAAGTTGAAACTAAGGACATAACAGATTCTAAAGTACAAAGCTTATATTGAAACTCAGATGTCCGTTTTAAAATGCACTCACTTAGCTTGCTCTATTGTGGTTTTAGAATTGCCCTGTTGCAGAAGTTGAAATTAAAATTAGAAGAAAAATTTGAAACTTATCATGTCATAGCTAGGATTGTCTGATGTTATAATTAGGTGGCATTTTAATTTTATCGAAACTTATTAACCTGAGTCCATATTTTCAGAATTTTAAAATTTTTTAAAAGATTTATTTTTTTTATCTTAAGTGTATGAGGGTTTTGTCTGCGTGTATGTATATGTACCTCATAGCCTTGGAGAGCACCAGATCCCCTGGACTTGGAGCTGTGGATGATTGGGAGCCACCATCTGGCTGTTAGGAACCAAACTTCTCTGCAGTAGCAGCAACAAGTACTTTAACTGCTGAGCCAGCTCTCTTGCTCCCACAGTATATTTTTAAGTATGTTTGATCCTTCTTTGTTTTTTGTTGTTAGTGTGAATATATGGTGAAGTTTACATACTGTCATCTCTCACTATGTAAAGCTAAAAGCTTCTGTTTAGATTGGCATTTCTGAGTGCATCATATATTGTGTCACTTGGGCCAGTTTATACCAGATTCTAATGAGTTCTCTTTCTGTAGCATCTCCTCAGTTTTTTCTTTCATCTCTTTCCTTTTCATTACCTCAGTCAAGACCCTTGTCAGAGTATTGTCTTGATGTTCCACATACCTTTTAGTTAATCCTTGTTGTCTAAGTTAGAGCTCTGTAGCCTTCCATTTTAGGTTCTCTGTTGGACTCCATCCTTATCCTTCGGTTCTCCTTTCATCCACCTGCCGTAGTTTGTATTATTCACTGCTCTTCTTGTTCCCACCTCCATTACCAAAGATAACATCACATCCCATGTAAGGCCTATCCATGTGGCAGGCCTTCTGTTGGAACATTGCTCTTCTGGTATTCCTGTGTTTTGAAAAAATATATATCACTTGGAAGATTTATTGTGAAATTTAAGTAAAATAACATGACATTCTTTAAAAATCTGCTATGTGTATGTATTAATTTATTAAGTAACTGGTAGCTTTTTTATTATGGTTTGGTTTGACTTTTTCCTGCTCCAAATAGTCCTTTTTTTTTTTTTTTT
>NW_022196906.1:90172250-90179399 GCF_008632895.1 Mastomys coucha | reverse complement strand
TTGTCCAGGACCCTGACCTATTATGATTTCCTCTGAGGCTTAATCCCTTTAGGATCTGTGTTGGATCCTTTTCTTCTTTGTTTTAAAGGTATGCTTTGAAGTAGGGCTGGGTTTACCAAGTCTCTTTCAGACAAGGATAGAGTCTCAGAACTACTGTTTTAGAAAATCTTTAAGAATAGAATGGAAAGATAATCATGCTATTGGCTTTTGACTGTGATTTATCCACTGGTGCTCTTGCTGCTGCTGGTTTACTTTATAAAAAGGAACAGAAGTACTTACCTAATAGGGTTGTTGTACAAATCAAACGGGACATTTGAGAAAATCCTTAGTTGTGGGGCATCCAGATATTTAAGAGATAGCTTATCCAGTACTTTGTTCACCTAGAACATTCTTAAACAACAACACAACCTACTGATAGCAATATATATACAGAATCTTCCCTAAAACATCTACATACACATATGCACACACATAGGTATATAAACCACACAGACCAAAGTC
The DNA here is from genome assembly GCF_008632895.1 of Mastomys coucha. NCBI lineage: Eukaryota > Metazoa > Chordata > Mammalia > Rodentia > Muridae > Mastomys > Mastomys coucha. The sequence continues at coordinate 90,178,898 of NW_022196906.1, read as the reverse complement.
TCTGCCGAGCAGCTCGATGTTTAGTATTCTAGTGCCAGATAGAGTTTATATGGTAGACTAGGACAATGGCTCAGTTGGTAAAATATTGCTGCAAATTCATGAGAATCTTAGTTTGATACCCACAACTCACATAGAAAAAGCCAAATATGGTGATACACTTATAATTCTATCTTGCGGAAGATAGAACAGGAGGATTCCTGGGACTCATGGGCTAGCTAGGTGTAGGCAAACTTGTTAGCTCCAGGTTCAGTCGGAGACTCTTCCCCAAAAATTTACGTGATAGGATCTAAGTAGAAACAAGCCTCCCTGCCTGCATGAAGTTACTGTGTAATCTACACACAGAGGACAAGGATGCGAATGTGTAACACTGGGGCTGGAGTAGAGGCTACACAATTATGAGCATATACTCCGCTTAGAGAGGGTGTGACTTTGGTTCCCATTATCCACAGTGGGTGGCTCACAATCGCCTATAACTCCAGCTCCAGGGAGATCTGATGCCCTTTATGGGTTCTGCGGGCACTGTGCTCACACACAGTATTTAAAAGTTAAAACAACTAAAATGTAGGGCCAGCCACAGCTACTTAATGAGACTCTGTCTCAAAAATAAATAAATCTCCTTTGATATAAGTTGATCTGTGTCAACACTGTAAAGGTTAACAGTAAGTCTCCTGTGTACAGTCATTATGTGGCACATTAGTGAGTGGGAACAGGAGTGGGTTCTATGTCAGATAACAGAGGGTGAGAACAGTCCGGGAGGGCTCCACTGAGAAGGTAGTATCTGCGTGAGTGCCTAAGAAGTTCAAGAAGCCAGGAGACAGTCAATTTTCGCCATTGTCAAAAAGTAAACAGTTAAAAGCAAGATAATAAATACCAATGGACATAATAACCGATAACAGAGATGGAAATTTAGTGCTTCCGTATAAAGATCATCAGAATTTTAAATTAATTTAAAATAAAAACTGAGAATGGTGGCAGAGGCCTGTAACTCCAGCACTTGGGAAGTAGAGGTAGGGGGTGAAGAGTGCAGGATTGTCTGCACTCTGTCTGTCCTTCATTACATAGCAAGTCCAAGGTCAACGTGGAAGCCCTGTCTCAAAATCTTCCAACAAAAAAGGAAAAATTGTGTGTGCACAAACACACACACACACACACACACACACACACACACACACACACACGATGAAGAAAACTTATATCTTATTGGTCAGCCAAAACCACTGTCATATAGTGTGAAGGTATTTTGGCCAACTTACAGTACATCTGTGAAAGAAGAGATGTCTAATAAAGAGTGTATTTAAGGGACATTTCAAAAGAAATTTAAGAGCAGGGTTGGGCCTGGTTAGTACTTGGATAGGAGACCGCCTGGGAATACCAGGTGCTGTAGGCTGATTAAAAAAAAAAGAAAGAAAAGAAAAGAAAAGAAATTTAAGAGGACATTTTAAACAATTTAGTTAGCAGTTAGACATCAAGCCATAATATAAGCCAACATGCTTAAGGAGTCTTAGTTAAGGATTAAACGAGATATCACAGAATAAAAAGAAGTTGTGCTGGAGAGCTGTCCTCCTTTTCCCAGTAAGAGCAGTTATTGTGAATGATATGCCTCCTGACCTTGTTTTTTTGTTGGTGGAAATAGTGACAGTCATAAATACAATCAAATACATTTTTTTTGTTGTAGGTCCTTTGTATATTACAGTACCTTGGCATGTTTTGTTAACCTGAATTTGATCGCTAGCACCCAAGGAAAAAATGTCAGGTGTGGCAGTGCATTGCTGTGACCCCCAGCACTGGGGAGGCAGGTCCCTGGGAAAAAATGGCAGGTGTGGCAGTGCATTGCTGTGACCCCCAGCACTGGGGAGGCAGGTCCCTGGGAAAAAAATGTCAGGTGTGGCAGTGCATTGCTGTGACCCCCAGCACTGGGAAGGCAGGTCCCTGGGACTTGCTGCCAGTTAGTCTAGCTGAATCAGGGAGCTCCAGTGTCAGTGAAAGACCTTGTGTAAAAAGTTAGGGGAATGTTGTTGAGGAATGCACCCAGTGTTGGATTCTGGCCTCAATGAGTACACATGGGTATACAGAATTTATATGTATAAACATGTGCACATACAGATTTCCTTTTATTAATACTAAAATTGAAGTGGAAATTGTATTTTTTCAGCTGACTCTGCGTGCGTGCGTGCGTGCGTGCGTGCGTGCGTGCGTGTGTGTGTGTGTGTGTGTGTGTGTATGCTTGAGTGCTTGAGCATGCAGGTGGTAGTGGAGGTCAGAGGACAATTTCATGCAGTCAGTTCTCTTCTGCCATCTATACATGGGTTCTGAGGATCTAATTCAGGTCACCAAGCTTTCATGGCAAGTGCCTTTACCCACTGAGCCATATTGTCAGACCCAAGTTCTTTTAAGTGAGTTCCAAGCCAGTAAGACACTCTGAATCAAAAAACAAAAGTGGACAGCCCCTAAGGAGTGGCACCTGAGATTGTCCCCTGGATTCCGTGTTCACTACACACTTATGTGCATGCACTCTTACTTCCTTCAGGCTTCCAAAAAGACTTGTGGAATTCTCAGGAATGACTCAGAAGGGCTGTGGCATTGCTCAGTAGTAGAGGCCGAGTTCCAGCGTATCACAAAAACAAATATAATCACATCTCATGCAGGCTACCACAAGAGTTACTGCCTCTTTTAAATCAAAAGAGCCCTGCAGAATTGGTTTAGACACACACACACATACCCCTCTAATTTATAACTAGTTTTGCTTAGAACCTTCTTACCTCTGCCCTGGTTAAAAATGTACTAGTATTAACAAATGGCCATTAGCACATAGCCACCTTCATCATCACTGTTGCTGGCTCAAGCTCCAGCCCAGACCTCCCATAGCTTTTACCATAGAATGGGTGCCCTGTGAATTCCTTCTTTGACACACATGAATCTGTAACTGGTACTGCTTGCTACTAGAAACTACCAAAACTCAGTGTCCTTCTTCTGTCTTCCAGTTTTCTAGTGAGTGAATCTGATTAGTGGAACTTAAATTAGTAGAATTTAGGAACATAAACATAGCTGCAAGATAAGCTAGGAGAGATAGGTTTTAGCTTTAGAGTCCCCATAATACCAAAGGACATACAAGTAATGTTGTGACACTAATCCACCATATCCTATACGAATATAAACTTGATTCTTTTTAAGAGTAGAATAACCTTGAACTCAGAGATCCATTTACAAACAGAGCTTCCTGAGTGCTAGGATTAAAGGTGTGTGCCACCATGCCTGGAGAATCTTTTATTTTATAATGGCATATTTTTAAAATACCTCAAAGCAGTCCTCCACCACTGATGAATTGAATAGTCTATTAAGTATGCTCTGTAGAGAAAAAGCCAGAATGAGGGAGTGAACAAAGACCACTTAGCATGGCTACCCAGACTGAGGGTAGGTTAGCATTAGGATACTAACGAGTGCCCACGTAAGGTGGGTATTGACAGGCAGTAATTTGATTTGGTAGTGCTGAGCATTATTAATTAGTGTTCATAAAGCTTCTAGACAAAGGAAGGTCTGATACTAATTGTAGAAGGTGAGGGTATGAGTGAAAGAGGAGGGTTAGAGGATGGGTTATTTTGACTCAGCCATGTGATTTATATCCTAAATGTGCCTAGAAATAGTAGGACCATCTGTAAGTAGGACCATCTGTGGGAAAATACAGGCTTCAAAAGGGCTTCACTTTGCCCTTTATGTAGCTTGAAGATGGAGTGTGTGCTGTTAAAACCTTCTTTTGCTTAGAGATGCAGCAGTGCTTCCGTGTTCTAACCATTGCCTAGTGTGCTTTGTAAATGAGCAGTAATCACTACTCTAGTTTGAATTTCAGTTTAAAATCCCTCATAACTGATAAACATTAGTGTGATTATTTTGGAAAACTGGGCATTGATAGGATGAATTTTCAAAACAGCTAATTTGAATGTCAACCAGTGGTAAATACTGAAAAAAAAAATACGTTAGGAAAATTGCTTTTGCTGGGCAGTGGTGGTGCACGCCTTTAATCCCAGCACTTGGGAGGCAGAGGCAGGTGGATTTCTGAGTTTGAGGCCAGCCTGGTCTACACAATGAGTTCCAGGACAGCCAGGGCTACACAGAGAAACCCTGTCTCAAAAAACTAAAATAAAAAAAGGAAAACTGCTTTTATAAAAAGTGATGCTGGATGCATTTCTTTATACTATATGAGACTTGATCTTTGATTATTTTAAGTAAATATCTGGCAATGTCAGTTTCATTAAATTCTACAGACAAAATAACCCTTGTTTCCCTCTTGAGGGGGGTGGGATTGGAAGATTATGTACACATTATGCCCCATTATTTTCTAAACAGTAGTTAACATAAATAAAACAGGTGTATGTCCTAGGGTAATGATTTAATGTTCTAAACTCTCATATTAGATATGGAGCATATTTATTGTAGTCATATATATATATACATATATATATATATATACATACATATATACACATATAAAATTAAGTGTTGTATTATGGTCTCTATAAACTTTGGTTTTAAAACAAATGCATTGTGTTATGCAGAGGCAAAGGAGATTCTGAAGAAGTTTGACAACAGTGAAAATAGAATTGCTAAACAAGGTCCTGTGTAGGGAGAGAGGGACAGGAGAGAGAACCTCAAGCTCACAGGGATCTTCCTGCCTCTGACTCCAGTTGCTGGTATCAAAGGCATGCTCCACCATTCCAGCCAGTTCATCTTGTTTTTGAAACATGGTTTCTCTCTCCCTTTTTGTTTTTTGTTTTTTTGTTTTTGTGGTTGTTGTTTTGTTTCCCCTTAGACATCTCTAAAAAGTTTTGATTGTCTTGGAACTCACTCTATAGACCAGCCTGGCCTCAGTCTCACAGAGATCTACTTGTCCTTGTTTCCTGAGTGCTAGGATTAAAGGCATGTCCCCCTGCTACCTGGCTGCAGGGTTGTCTGACCCTGGAGCTTCTGGGTGGTTCACCACCCATCTTACTGTAGAAATGCTGGGAACATTTATGTTCACTCCTGCATCCAGCTAGTCAGGACTGCACACAAATGTTTTCACCTACTTAGCCTTATTGCCGGCCCCTTCCTCGCTTTCTTAGAATTGTACATTGGTATGTAATTTTAGTATACACATCAAGTAGATACTGTATGTCATTTTGGTACACAAATAGCTCATGAGACCTTCAAAGCTTGGCTTGCTGGGTTCTTTATTTCTTCAACAAACATGTCACCAGAGTTTTACTGTTTTAGATCTTGGGTATTAGCAAGTTCTCAGGCCTTATACAGGAGCTGCAGAAACTCCTAACAGAAGTTCAGCACGTTACAAATGCTCTCAAGGAAACCAAATCTAAGACTAGTTAGGGGAAAGGTCAAGTGTCATTTGAGCTTAGGCCTGAATGATAAGAATGTACCAGCCATGTAAAGCATAGAGAGATCCATCAATTAACTTCATGGCTGATGAACCATGGGAAGAACAAAAGAAGGAGTCAGAAGGGATCCTTTAGGATTATGTAGATTATGATGTAGAGATTAAAGTTTATTCTCAGACAGGTGGTATGAGCAGAGAAGTGACTGAGTTCAATCTTAGGAAAAGATCATGCTTGGTCTGGATTATGGCTCAGTGGTAGAGCATTCATTTACTATGCATTCATGCAGACAGCTTGGGTCATTGCATCTTGGTGAAGAACAGGTTGTTGAAGAGTAGAAGCAGCAGGAGATATTGCCATGCTTGTCTGAAGAAAACGTTGCAATGGCTTGCATTTGAGTGATTCTCGTGAAGGAAAGAAGTAGCTGAATTTTAGATTTTGTCCTTTTAAAGATCTTCTGGATTTGCTAATGAGCTGGATTGTATAAGGGAGAGACAGGAAGATGATGAGTGAGAAGGAAGTGGTGGTAGACCAAGGGAAGGGCTTATAGAAGAGGAAATAAGATTGGTTTTGGGGACTTATTAAATATAAGATACCTGCCAGATATCCAGGGCTATGAATGAGGGAAGGTCAGGCCTGCAAACACAGAACTGGGAGCTCCTAGCATTAACACTGCATACTACAGTAGTTTATAGAAAAAGGAAGTGGTCTAGAACAGAGTCCTGAGGCAATTAGAGCATTGAAATGAGAAGGAGATGAACAAAGAATGGAAGACATACGAGGAAAGCCAGAAATAGTATGTTGTGGAATCCAAGAAAAGGAAGCATGTTAAATATCCACTCTGTATGACAGATTGAACATTGGTGACCTTGACTAAAGCAGTTTCATTGTCACTTTGGAATCGGAAGCTGATTAGAGAGGGCCACAGCATGAATGGCAAGTGAGAAATCGAGGGACAGTGCTTTGAAGATGTTCACCTTTGACAAAGGAATCTGGAAGTGGAGGTGTAGCAAGGGAGAAGAAGTGGGACCAAGGATGATTATTTGCTTCTTTTGTTTGTTTTAATTGTGAAGTGTTGTTTATATGCTGCTGAGAGCAACCTGGTAGCAGGGAAAATTAATGCTAATTCAGGAGAGATTAATTGCAGGAACATTCTTGAGATGGTTCTGGTGGGACAGGATGGAGAGAAACTACCCTTCCATAGAGGAAGGATGCAGTGATGTGTCTGTACACAGCTCCTTTGGTCTTTTTTACTTTTAAATACTTAGGGTTTTTTTTTTTTTTT
>NW_022196906.1:90150408-90172219 GCF_008632895.1 Mastomys coucha | reverse complement strand
TTTGTAATAAAAAAAATACTTGTTTTTATAGACTTCTTAGGAAAGTTCACCACTTTTTAGCTCCATCCCTGGTGCTCACTAGTCTCCTTTAGACCCCTTGACCTCCCGTTCACTAGCTGTTTTTTCTCTGTACTCCAGACTGAATTTATATATAAGCTTTGGGTAATAAAAGTAAAAAAATTAACTTTTAAACTTAAACGTTTTAAACTTTTGTGCCAACAGATGAAGCAAAAAATTTATTGCCATATCTTGGACCCAACAAAATGCGAGATTGTTTCTGCACTATAAATTTGGACCAGGAAGAAGTTTATCGCACCCAGGTTGTTGAAAAGTCTTTAAGGTTGGTAGAGAAATTAGAAATTATTCATCTGATATATATTCATAGTTTTATGTATTTTCCAGATTTTTATCATCAAATTGAATTTCTTGATTTGAAGCTAATATTTTTTATTCACAGGTATTCTATTCTGTTATAAATTTATTTTTTTAGATTTACAGAATGTAAGCATTTGAAGAGGCCTTGAATGTCAGTAAGCTGAACTGACAGCATTGGTCTCCTTAGCAGTAGTTCTGGCAAGTGGTCATGGGGCAGCTACCTAATGTTTTAGTCACCAAGAAGTTCACACTTCCTAAGTAGTCTGCTTGGTCTTTGAACTCTTGTGACTCAGAAAATGCTTATGTTTAATTGGTTAATGATTATTAAAATGACATCCAGTCATGTGCCAGTTGCTCAGTTCTGGGTTTTGTTTACTCATCTCTCTCCAAGAATAACACCAATGAAGTGCTTGCTTTCATGTGGTTTTTCATTGCCTTATAAAGTATTTTTTCTTAGTTGTCCTAGCTCTGTCCCTTAGATTTCTAGGGAACAATTTTAGTCCATCTTTTACGTGACAGTATTAAATGTTTGAAAACAACTATTGTAATTGTTCAGTCTGCTCTCTAGGTTAAATAGTGCCTATTTGTTTGAACTTTCCTCAGAGCACATCATTTTTACTTCTTCAAAGAACATATTAGCTCAAAGTTCACACAGGCTGAAGCTAGAGAGGTAAATGGCTTTCTTGGTAAAGTACTTGCTGCACAAGTATGAGATCAAGTGTTATATCCCCAGTACCCATGTAAGAAAGCCAGGTACAGTGGCTCCCATATAGTTCCCGGTGCCGGGGACATGGAGGCAGGAGGATCCCAGGAACCTGCTGGCCAGCTAGGGTAGATAAATTGATCTGTCTCAAAGAATAACGTGGAAAATGATTGAGAAAGATAACTGATATTAACCTTTGGGCTACACAAACACACCCTTTCTCTGCATCTGCATATATACAAGTTACTTACTAATGTATTATCAAGGAATAAGCCCTTGGTAGATTGTTTTTATCTTTGAAAGTATAATTATGCCGGGCAGTGGTGGTGCACGCCTTTAATCTTAGCGCTTGGGAGGCAGAGGCAGGTGGATTTCTGAGTTCAAGACCAACCTGGTCTACAGAGTGAGTTCTAGGACAGCCAGGGCTACACAGAGAAACCCTGTCTCAAAAAGAAAGAAAAAAGAAAAAAAAAGTGTACTTATTCTTTGAAACTATTTCATACAGAAAATTCTTCTTTGCCTCCTCTGCCTTGTAGCAGTGTTTGTGTTTGTAATTTTGATATAGAACTATGCTAAAACCAGGTGTCATGATTCATGCTTTAAATTCCAGCTTTTGGAAGGCAGAGGCAGTCAGATCTCTGTTGAGGTTGAGGCCAACCTGGTTCATATAACAAGTCCCAGGCCAGTTGGGCTACATAATGAGTCTATCTCAAAAAAAAAAAAAAAAAAAAAAAAAACAACCAAACCACCAACACCAAACTGCTGAAAGAAAATCTTCAGAGACAAAGCATGGAGGATTCTGGGATTTGTTGAGACCAGCATGGTGAATGAAACAGATGTCACACTGTATTTTATTCCATTGGCCTCTGGAGGGTGCTGTGGTGCTTTCCTACCCTCTCCTGCACACTCGCCTGTATTTTCCTATGACCTTTGCCTGTGTCTCCTTTCCTGTTCGTTCTTTGCCTTTTCTCCTCTTCGCTCTTCCTGCCCTTTTCCTTTCCTCTTCCTTGTTTGGGGCCTAGCTATGTACATAGTCCACATTGGCATTGAACTCTTGCTCCTATGTCAGCCTCCAGCGGTGGTAGGGTAGGCCTGCCCCTCTGCATGGCTCTGTGTTGTTTGGTTCTTCGTAAGAAAAGTACATAAAACTAAAAGTAGCCCTTGTAGTGGCTCAGTCAGTGGGTAAAGGGACCAGCTGTCATTCTTGAAACTTGAGGTCAGCACCCAGAGCCCACATGGTGGAGGGAGAGAACCAACTCTCACAGGTTGATCTCTGACTTCACATGTGGGCCCTCCTCAAAAAAAAAAAAAAAAAAAAAAGAATACGTACATAATTAAAAACAAAATGAAAAACTAAAGGTGCCTTAGTAGCCCAAAAACATTGGGACTTTGTCACAAATCATATGCCCATATTTAGAATCTAAATTTTTTTTCACATTTGTTCATTCAGATTCACAGATGGCCTTTTTATTTACGTTTATGAATGATAAAATCATGTCACTGAAAGGCTGCATGATTGTCATGTAATGACAGAAGTTACAAGCACAGCTGGGATTTGAGACCTGAAAATATTTAAATTTCAGTTTGTTATAATTTTATATCACAAGATAATCAGTGATTACAAAATTAAATAGTAATTTTGTAAATTGAGTCCATAAATTGAGTACTTACAGTTTGTAATATGTAGCCATATATGAGAAAATAACCCTTAACCTTTCTGAATGTTTGTATAGTGGAAAAATGGTGAAACCAGTTTTCCTTATTTCTTTCCACTTTTAAGAAGAAAACAATTTGAAAGATCATTTCAAGCTATCTGTGTCACTGCCTTAGATACCTAAGGTATAGCTAGCTAGACTAGATAATTCTTGGATTCTGAGTGCCCCCCAATCTTCCCTTCTAGAATAGGGCAAAAGAATCTGAAGGAAAAATCCTTCCTCATCTTGATTTTGTTATAATGTTCTTAATACTTGTCTAAATTGTCATCAACCATTAAACTGGAGGTATCTACATTGTAGGTCTTTCTAACTTTCTCTACCTTTGGAATATTTTCTTCAGTTTTTATAACTTTGAATTATAAAATAGGAAATACTTAAGAATTGTAAAAATATTTAAGAGATTTTTGCTTCTAAATATCTCTAAATAAAAACAAATGCTTAATAATTAAGACTTTTAAAATATAAGAAGATTCTGATATTTCATAAAAGAAGATATACAAATGTCTCAGAAACACATAGAAAGAGATCCAGCTCCATTAATCATCAGGAAAATACAGTTTAAAACCATCACTATTAGGATGTAATCTATAATGATAGGACTTTCCCCAGTTAACTGACTAACTGTGGGGTGATTGCAGAGGGTACAGGGAAATTTCTGGGGGATAGGTGAGAGGTTTTATGTTTAATTCTTTCCTTGAAAATTCCATCTGTGAATGTATTGTTTGTAAGTCGTACCCACTCCTTACCCTCCCTCATCTGATTCCCATGCACACACTCTATGAATTCCTTCTAGCAAGTTCTCCTACTTTCATGTGTTTGTGTGTATGTATGTGACCCAGTGAGTTTAATTAGGGCTGCTTGCATAAGTGTAGGTAGAGCATTATGTACTGGAGCATGGGCAACGAACAAATGGCTACACCACTGAGGAAAATGATTTCCCCTTTCCAGTAGTCATTAACTGCTGGTGAGGCCTCCCAAGCTTCTTCCCCAACCATGATAGGTCAGTAAATAAAGTGCTTGTCTTCAAAGCATTGAGAACTTCAGTTTGGATAGTTAGCACCCATGTAAAAAGCCAAACACTAGTGGTATAATCCCAAAGCTGAGGTTGTGGAGCTAAGAAGATCCTTGGGACTTGCTGACCAGTCAGTATAGCCACATCAGTGAGCTGCAGGTTCAGCTAGAAACCCTGTGTTTTTTTCTTTTGTTTGTTTGTTTGTTTGTTTTTAAATTAGGTAGAGATAGATGAAGGAAGATGCTTGATATCCACTTCTGATCTCTATACTGATGCACTCATAGGAGTATGCACATCCACACACAGGTTCCCACAAATCAAATCACTGAGACTGGGAAAATAGCTCAGTCTTGTCATACAAGCATGAGGACCTGAATTTGGTTCCTCATCACCCATAAAGCTGTATTGCAGTGGTATGAAATGAGCTGGGCTTATATGAACAGGAGGGTCCCTGGGGCTAGATAGTATGGCCAAACAGGGAGCTTCAGACTCAAGGAAAGACCCTGTATCAAAAAATTAGGTGATGACACTCAACTAGGTGATTGACCTCTGGCCTTTATACTCAAACAGTCACACTTGCACACATATGTACACACATACAAGGAAATCATATCACTGTAAGAATACAACTTAGTAAAAGAACATAACAGTTAAAATGTGTACAATATTTAGCTTAAATAGAATGAGGGAAGATGTAAAGGAATTTTAATCCAGCATCATGACTGTTCTGGCAAGGGGTCACATCAAAGATCTTCTAGGTCTCTGTGATCTGGCTGGAGTACAGACGCACCCTTAACACACACCTTTAATCCCAAACAATGAAAGTAAAGTTAATTTGTAGAAGGAAACAGCCATGAGGAGCAGACAAAATGACAAATCAGAGAAAGATTTGACAGGATGAATCAGTGATAGGGTATGCCCAGCTCTCACACCATGAGAAGGAGAGGTGACTTAAGAGAGCAGCATAAAGGGCTGGGGAGAATTTTACTGAGATAGGTTGCAGATAAAAGGCAAAGAATAAGAAGGAGCCAGAAGATTAGAATAGATTGCCAGAGTTAGTTAGTTAGCAAGCAGAGCAATTCAGTCAGAAGCTGAGAGAAGCCAGTTTGAATCAGTCAGCTTGGAGAGGTGTTTGGGCCAGAACAGCTGAGTTGAACCAGCCAGCCAGAGTTCAGAAAGAGCCAAAAGAGTGAGATTATTCAGCAGTAAGCCTCTGAAACAACAATTATATCTGGTAAATAAAAGATACATTTACATACTTGCATAGCATACACAAGGCCCTAGGCTCTAACCCCTGAAGCCCACCCCCACTGCTCATAATTAGTTCCTTGTGATGTGTTAGGGTATTATTGGAAGCATAAAGGAACTTTCTAAGGTGGTAACAGTATTCTGTATTGTGATTGAGGTGGAAGCTACACAGGTTTGTAAATTTATCAAAGGCCACCAGCCTCCAAAGATCAGATTTGATTATATATAATTCAAAAATGACTCAGGAAAGATAATAAAAATACTTAATAGTTTATTTCTAATATACTTAAAATAATTTATATAGCATTATTCATTTTAGATATTAGGTATTATTGTGAGTAATACAACTTTTACCATTATATCTTTCTAAGATAATAGTATGAATGGCTTTGTTCTTGTCTCTCATGTAGGTCAGCTTTAGGTGAGCATGGCGTAGGCAATTCCTAGATCTTTTGTTCACAGGACCTTCCGAAAAGCTACATGCTTAGAATTCATCTGGCACCTAAAGTCTTTTCAGTTCAGCTTGATTTGTATAGAATTTGTTTGGAATTTTGAAGAATTTTAGTTTATAATTTCATGGATGTTTGTTGAAAGTAAAATTTGAATATGATTTTATTAGTAGTACCAAATTACTAGTGGTAGTAATGAATACTTAATAGTGATAATAAATATATATTATTTAATATAATGAGCTTTCTCTTTTCTCTCTAGTCCATATTTCAGTGAAGAATTTTATTTTGAGATTCCAAGAACTTTCCAGTATTTGTCTTTTTATGTTTATGATAAAAATGTTTTACAAAGAGATCTTCGTATAGGTAGGTACTATTCATAATTATTTATAATTACAATATTAGTGTTATGTTCATTCTTTCTGTAAATAAAGAGGTGTTAAAAACTGCAGGATAATATATGTTCAGCATTTCTAATCCTTTCCTCTAGGTTGCATGTTCATTGATCTTTTAACTGGTACACTCACTTTAAATGACACTCTGTGAACAGACATTTGCTGGTTCAAATATGATACATGTTTCCATACTAGCTGCAAATAATAATGATTTCTCAAAGTCACCTTTGATATTTGCTGATTTTTAAAGTAAAACTCATCAGGCGTGGAAGTTCACACTTGTACCAAGAGATTGCGGCAGAAGGGTCACTGTGCGTCTTAGGCTCTCGGGGTTGCAGAGTCAGACTTCCCATCTAGAGAAGAAGATTTTCTAGAGAGAACAAATATGTAGTTAAAAACATAGGGCATAAGCAGAAATTTGCTTCTGAAATGTCACACCCGGGGCTTGGGTTGTCTTCTGGGAAGATAGCTATGTCAGGTGTATTTCCTCTGATCTGAAAGATGTAGTAGGAAAGATTCATTTCTGTGTGGCTTTGAGGCACATGCTTGGTTAAATAGTCTTAAGTTGAGGCAATGTGGAAGTTGAATCACTTTTTGTAATTGTACCTGTATGATTTATAGAATGTGGGCATGAATTGCTCAAAGGAATAAGGTTTCAAACAAAACATTTTAAAACCCTTCCTTTTAAAGTTGAGGACTTGGCTTGCTCTCTCTCTCTCTCTCTGTGTGTGTGTGTATGTGTGTGTGTGTGTGTGTGTGTGTAAGTGTGTGCGCATGCACGTGTCTGTCTGTCTGTCTATGTGCATGCACACACATGCACGCACATATAGGACAACTTAATTCATATACATATAAATGAAGCAATGACTATATATATGGATGAAACATACATATTCTGTCTCCCTCTCCCCTACACACCCACCTCGCCCAGACTGGCTTTAAAACTCTCCTGCTTCAGCGTTGTGAGCACTGAGATCATAAGCATGTTCCACTACAGCTGGTTTAGTAAATCCTACTCAAATGACATGCTAGGGCAGAAGTTAGAGTGCACTTGCAGAATGCTTTTGTAGTGTGTATGAGGTCCTAATAACAAGAAGAAACTAAAAATATTACTATATAAATTTAAGATGTTAAGAACTGGGTGCTAGATATTCTCTGTGCCTTTTTTGGGGAGAAAGGATAACAAAGATAGTCACTTTAAAAAAATCTGTAAAATGAAAGTGTCTTAGTCAGGGTTTCTATTCCTGCACAAACATCATGACCAAGAAGCAAGTTGGGGAGGAAAGGGTTTATTCAGCTTACTTCCACATTGCTGTTGATCACCAGAGGAAGTCAGGACTGGAACTCAGGCAGGTCAGGAAGCAGGAGCTGATGCAGAGGCCATGGAGAGATGTTCCTTACTGGCTTGCTTCCCATGGCTTGCTTCCCATGGCTTGCTCAGCCTGCTTTCTTATAGAACCCAAGACTTCCAGCCCAGGGATGGCACCACCCACAAGGGGCCCTACCCCCTTGATCACTAATTGAGAAAATGCCCCACAGCTGGATCTCATGAAGGCACTTCCCCAACTGAAGGTCCCTTCTCTGTGATAACTCCAGCCTGTGTCAAGTTGACACACAAAACCAGCCAGTACAGAAAGGAATGGCTAGAAGATAAGAACTTCAGCTATAGGGCATGTATGTGTATATGTGCATCTATATGTATGTTTGTATTTGTATGTGTACATATATATGAATTTTTAAGTACCAAGCTCTTGGTCATTCACTTAAAATTTACTTCTAATGTAGAATCAGTGGAAGTTGGAATTGTGACTATCTTACATTGCTGCCATACTAAACTGTATGTATCCTCAGCCATTTCAGGTATATTGATTTGTTAGGAATTTTGTGCAGTCGACAATGAAACATATCAAGAAATTTATATAATTTGACTTTCCATCTAAATTCCTTAGGCAGTATAAGGAATAATTGGTTTTTTTAGTTAATGCCTATATTCTGTACTTAGCTATCCGTGTGCATTTTCAGTTTTAGAATAAATTCAGTTTTCTCTTCATTTCTCATCTTAAAATTCAATTAAAAACCCCTGAGGTACATTTTTCTAGTGTCACTTTCTACAATTCTAGCTGTCACACAAAGATTTTTATCTTTATATTAGATTTCATTCAAAGTATTTCAAAGAAAACAGATTCATAGGTTTAAAGTTTTATGTGTTTTAAATTTGTCTCTTGAGGACTATTGCTACAGTTGCCGTTCTACTACAAATCTGGTTCTGTACTTTAACATTTGCTTTTAAATTGTACATCTGTAGTTTGAGTTTTAAGTTATAATTGTAGAGATAAAAATAAAACAGTAATATGTTTTAAAAACTTTAAGTAACAACTTTACTAAGGTGTACGTTACATACCATAAATTTTTTTGTTTTAAAGTGTATTATATTTAAAACTTATTTTTTAATGGCTTAGAGAAAGAATCATTTTACATGTATATATTATACATACACACATGCATGCATGCACATATCAGAGCAAAACATGAGAAAATGATAAGATTTTTGGAAATCCTGGGAAAAGAAAACAGTAGAAGTTTTGTATACTGTTCCTGGCAGCAAACATTTGAAAATCTTTCTTCCCCCCTCCGTCTGCCTCCCTCCCCCCCCCCTTTTTTTTGAGACAGGGCCTTTCTGTATAGCCCTGGCTGTCTTAGAACACACTATGTAGACCAGGCCAGCCTAGTGCTGGGATTATCAAGATAAAATATTTGTAAAATTTGAAATCACACTGTGTTTTTTAGTATATTCTACAATTGTATAATCACCTCCTGCTTCGGGGGGGATATATATACATATATACGTTGTTATGTTTGTTTTTCTATCTTCCTTTTCACTTGATATCTTAAAGTTGATACAGCTTCACATAAAAATTTCTTTATAATTTCTAATGTTTTCAACTATTGCACTAAAAGTAAGATTATGTTGTCAAACATAACATACTGTTAGGATACATCAAAGGAAAATATTTTTTAAACAAGGAAAGAGGTGAATTACTTTTAAACTACCACATATCTCTTTTGTTGGAGCTTTTGTGCAGTCTTTGAGTGGTTAGTCACATGCAGAACTGTCTGCTTCCTAAGGCTTGCATTGAGGAAGGAAGTGTTCTGCGCCAGCATGCTAAATACTTCCTTTAAGGTCCTTTGTTTCTTCCTCCATTTCATACTCCTTTGTTCATAGTGCATCATCTTTCCCTGAGAGGCACAAGTGCTGTAGAGAGCAGCCTTGATGGTTAAAGAATATGAATTGAAGCAGTATAGCTAGCTTAATAATGTTTTGGTAAAATGGTCTTTGAGGGACTTTTTACTTTTGTTAGTAATGGGTGATATTGTTTGTCCTTTCACAGAATTGGAGCATGTAACTTCTTATTAAATACAGATGTTACTGCTCAGAATTACCCTGCACATATACTTCATCCACAGTGTTACACAGCCTGGAAAATGACATTGCATTGCCATTTACATTTTGTTTTTTATCCTGAATATTAATCTGAGGAAGTGCTAATATACCATAGTTACATTAAACTCCAGCTTGAGTTCTTCTAATTCCCTGATTCAGAATGACCCACAAAAGGGTCATCCAGTGGGCAAGCAGAAATAGGACATTTCTTCTTTAAGGTATAGGGGGAAACAAACATGATAGAAATGAACTTTTAAATTTTGTAATCTCATCACTCAGAAGACTAAAGCAGGAGGATCACCATGAGTTCAAGTCTATCTTGGGCTAAATAGCAAGTACCAGGCCAGCCAGGGCTACATAGCAACATCCGCTTTCAAAAAAAAGGAGTAATGGTAGATTTTCATATCAACAGATTTAAATTATTCTAGAGTATTTTCTGTAAAGTATATGACAATGCCTATAAACTATAACATATAAACTATGATTTCTCATCATTTTATTTCTTTTCTGTAGGAAAAGTAGCCATCAAGAAAGAAGACTTGTGCAGTCATAGTGGTAAAGAGACTTGGTTTCCACTACAGCCTATTGACTCAAATTCAGAAGTTCAGGTGAGTTAAATAATACAAGAGACTTTAACCAGCTAATTATACTAGTTTATACTTTTAGAACTTGCTATTCCTTATTTTACATTCTAATACCAAAGATAGACCTTTAAGTAATAGAGAGTTGGAAGGAAATGGCTTTTCTATTTGGATATTTATTTTTAAAAAAGTATGAATGGTAGGAGAGCTCACTGGGTAAAGGTGCTTGCCACCAAGCCTGCTGACATGTGTTCAATTCCCAGAACCCCTGTAAAGGTAGAAAGCGAGAACCAACTCTCTTTCTTTCTTTCTTTAAAAGAATTATGTATTATTTTATGTATACACATACACTGTAGCTGTCTTCAGAGACAACCAGAAGATGGCACCAAATCACATTATAGATGGTTGTGAGCCACCATATGCTTGCTGGGAATTGAACTGGGGACCTCTGGAAGAGCAGTCAGTGCTCTTAACCACTGAGCCATCTCTTCAGCCCCTGAGAACCAACCCTCATCTCTAATGTCCATACATGTCTATAGCACGTACATGTATATACATGTACCCATACAGGAATTAACCACAAAATAATAAACTCTCATTTGGATGCATTTATTCCATTTCTAATAAACTAGACTTGGGGGAAAATGTTACTTATTTAAACCACGCCTAAATCTGCAATGCATAGCCTTCATTCCTACCTCCCCTCCTGTTCACCTCCTGTTATTTGAAGGGGTATCATGATGCTTGTTGATCTATTCTTTTGCCTCTTGCCAAAATAAAAGGCCTTGTATAAATTCTATATGTGAACAGAAATGTATTGTTAGCCAGAAATGTATTGTTGAAGTTTCTAAAAAGCTTGTCTCTATGACTTATTCTAGGGAATCTTTTCTTTCTTCCTTTCTCTCTCTCCCTCTTTTTCTCTCCCTCTTTCTTTTTCTCTCTCTCTCTTATCTCTCTTTCTCATTTCTTTTCTTTTTTTGTAATCTTATTTGTTAACTATGGTAATGATTGTGAAACAGTTTGCAAGAGCATAACTGCAGACAGATTCTTTGTCTCTTAAACAGGCTATAATTTGTTGCTAAGACTCAGAAGTTTAAGACAAGGAGAAAAAAGCATACCCACAGATACTTTGCAAATAAAGTATGTCTCCATTTCTTCATAACCTTTTATGCAATCTCTGTGGTGATTAAATTCTAAAAAAAAAAATAAGTATTGTGTGCTAAAATCCCTTCTTAAATACAGAGTATAGCCAAGTACTTTTTTCTGTTTTATCTACCCATCTTAATCTCCTTTCTTTCCATTTGACCATATCTATCATTCAGCTCTCAGGAATACAGCCTTGTCAGTGCCAAGGGAGAAGCCATGTAAGAAGTAGAATGGGCTGATGGTGTTTTTATATGTTCACTTTAATGACCTTGAATGTTATTTCTGTAAAGGAGAATAAAATTCACCATACTTGACTCATATGGATCAAGAATACTTTAAAATTTAATTTTGAGCTAGGTTGTAGCTCAGTTGGTACTGTTTGACTAGCATGTGCAAAGCCCTGAGTGCCATCCCCAGTTCCACAGAAACTGAACGTTGTCTGCAGATTTGTAACCTCAGCACCTAGGAAGTGAAGGCAGGCTTCTAAGGCCAGCCAGGCTGCATAAATCCTTGTCTTAAAAACAAACAAACAAACAAACAAAAACCAGTTTGCTTCTATACAGATGTAAATTTATTACCACTTCTCAGTCTGATGGTGCCCCAGTTAGGGTTTCTGTTGCTACATTGAAACACCGTGACCAAAAGCAAGTTAAGGAGGAAAGGGTTTATTTGGCTTACACTTCAATTTCCCAAAGAGTCAGGACAGGAACTCAAACAGGGCAGGAACCTCGGGACAGGAGCTGATTGCAGAGACCATGGAGAAGTGCTGCTTACTGGCTTGTCCCCCATGGCTTGTTTAGCCTGCTTTTTTACAGAACCCAGGTTCCCAGACTCAGGGATGGCATCACACACAATGGGCTGAGCCTTCCCCCATCAAAAACTAAGAAAATGCCCTACAGCTGCATCTCATGGAGGCGTTTTCTCAGTTGAAGTTTCCTCTTTTCAAATAATTCTAGCTTGAATCAAGTTGACATAAAACTAGCCAACACAGATGGCTTTCTAATATAGTTTTACCAGGTTATCCATTTTTGTTTTTTAACATGTGATTTAATACACTTTCCATCTACAACCCACATGAAAAACCAGTATGGTGGTAGCCGTTTGAGGAAGCTGCTCATGTGTACTTGAGGTTGGCTTTAATCTTACAAAGCTCCCTAACATTGGGATTCTAGGCATATCCTGCTGCACCCATCTAATCTGTCAGTGATTTGAACTAAAGGAATAATAAGAAGAGGCTTTTGATATTTTGATCTGAAATGAAATTAATTAGAACATTCATTACAGTTTGTTTATTTAAAAGTGCATTCTTAATAACCAGCATTCATTTTCTGGATTTAAGAATTTGATTCTGAAAATATAGAACTCTATGTATACTTAATCTTGGAGATGATACCAGAAACTAATACTGGGGCACAGGCTTTTATTTGACAAAATATATATATATATAAAACTGTAACTTCCGGACCCTAAAAATACTTAAAGTAGCATTTGTTTTATATATAGTATTGGCATTTAAATTTTCAGTACTCCTTGCTTTCATGTCCATTAGTCATTAGCCTTTCCAGAACTTTTATCTTAAATGGTAATTAGTAAGACCTACTACTTAAAATAGATTTTAAAATGAGAGTGCTGTGGGAGGGGGGAGGGAGGGAAGATACTTTCAGGCTAACATGCTATCATTGGGAATGTTATTATTTAGCCACAAACAATCTGAAAATACCACACTAGCCTTGTGAATATAAAAGATATGGAAACAACTTGCCATTAATACCGAGCCTACTCAGTTTTTGTTTGTTTACCCTGTATAAGTTTTATAACATTTTTTAAAGACATGAAAAAATAAGAATATATGACAGTATAGAAAGCAATGAGATTACATTTAGGCAGGACTCAATCTAATGATTACTTTTAGTAATTATAAAAGTATGTACCAAGTACAGTAGTGAGAACTTAATATACATACCTCATTTGAGGTCTGTAGTAGCACTATGAGGCAGGTATATTAACTTCCTTTACAGATTATTTTAATCCGACTAAAGGGTGCAGTGGCTTAGTCATAGAAACTGTGATGCCATTAGAGACCTGTCTATCTCCTAATCACAGCACTGTACTGTCTTTCAGTGATGTGTACTCTTAGTTATAAAAAGAATTCTGCAGGGCTGGAGAGATGGCTCAGTGGTTAAGAACACCTACTGCTTCTCAAAGGTCCTGAGTTTAATTCCCAGCAACCACATGGTGGCTCACAATCTTCTGCAATGTGATCTGATGCCCTCTTCTGGTGTGTCTGAAGACAGCTACAGTGTACTCATATACATAAAATAAATAAGTAAATCTTAAAAAAAAAAAGTAGAATTCAGATTAGAATCACTCAGATAGCATCAAAATGTAAGAACAGAGGCCTACCCAAATTAATGGGCAAAGGAGAATGCATTAGAAAGTGCATAGGGAGGCTGGAGAGATGGCTCAGCTGTTAAGAACACTGACTACTCTTCATGAGTTCAAACCCTAGCAACCACATGGTGGCTCACATCCATCTGTAATGAAATCTGATGCCCTCCTCTAGGGTGTCTGAAGACAGCTACAGTGTACTTATATATAATAAATAAATAGGCTGGAGCGAGTTGGGCCGGGGCAGGTAGGGGTGGTGGGATGCATAAGGAACTTTTTGAAGTCAAATTACAGGACCTTCCTTGGGAATGTGAGCTACATAGTAACCAGACATCTGCACAGATACTGCATGCTAATTGGCAGTTAGGTTCTGACAATAGCAAACAAGATAAAAATTCACAGAAGTTAAAAATGATCCTTGAAGTGACTTAAGTCCTCATAAGATGGTTGACAGAGAACATTAGTTTTTATCTGGGGCTTTGATGAACAAAAACTGTGACGTGTCATTCTTAGCAGTAGCCCCAACTCTGCAGCAATAGGTACTATAAGGCAGGTGGGAACTGAGATCCACTGATTGATTTCTTTCATGTTTATGGCTTTTTAACTTTCATTTTGAAAAATGAATAGTTAATGTTTTTGTCTTTCATGCTCTTTTAAATAACTATTTACTTATAAAATAAAGAGTGTAGCGGTGAATTAGTTAAACTGCTTTGGCTCCTGGCGAGTTGAGCACCACTACACCCACCTAAGAGCTCTCTGGATTCACGAATGAAAGACAAACACACACGTGCCAGTTAATTTTGATATGTTTTGACTAGCTGAATGGCTGGGCACTTCTAACCCTCCCCGTGGCTAGCAAACACTCCCCTCTGATATTCCTGAGTTAGCATCTTTTAAAATCTGTATTTCATCTCTGCTATCCCAGACCCAAGTGGGAATGTGGCCCCCTAGGGCCACTTTCCCAGATTCTTACATGCCTGCAGGCCTTTAAGTTTCATTTTTTTGCTTACCCATGATGGCAATTCCATCTCTCCCCTCTCCCTGGGTCCCTTGTCCACACAATCTAAAAGTCCCACCCCATTTCCCTATCCAGCCATTGGCTGTACGGCAATTCTTTATTATCAGTTGAAGCCAGCTGGGAGCAGGGGCCCTCAGGTTTAGAAGCCCAGCTTTTGAGGGCCAAAGTAAGACAAAGCATTAGAACCAATTCCCAACAAAAGAGAAAAAAGATTCTAGGGGTGTGCAAGGGGAGGAGTTATGTGTGATGGGTGTATATGTGTGATCTAGTGGATTTAGAGACCAGAGAATAACCTTGGGTGTCATTCTTAAAGATACTTTGTCTTGGTATTCAGACAGGGTCCTCTCAGTGGGACTTAGAGGTCACTGTTGCTAGGCTTGCTGGTCAGGGCGCCCCAGGGGACTACCTGTCTCTGCCTCCCTAGGATTGGGATCCCAAGTACACCACTACAGCCTACAGCCATCTTTGTTAAAAGTTCTTTCTTTCTTTCTTTCTTTTTTTTTTTGAGAATATAGTTATATTACTCCCCCTTTCCTCCTTCGAAGCCTTACCATATAGCCCTCATTGTTCTTTTTCAAATTTATGACTTCTTTTTTCATTAAATGTTGTTGGTATGTGTGTGTGTGTGTATGTGTGTGTGTGTGTGATTGTGTGTACATGCATATATTCTTAACATAACTACAACCTATTTAATCTGTATAATACGAGGTTGACTGTTTGGTATAATCTTCTGGGTAAGTGCTTCCCCTGCTAGGACTGGGACCTCCTGGGCTACCTCACACCAACCCACAATGGCGTGTCTGTTGTTATCCTTGTTCTGCTTGTATTTAGGCAGTCATTTCTGTGAAAGTTCATGGGTGTACCTTCTGACATTACTGGGAGACATAATTTCATAGCAAACTCTCTGATCCTCTGGTTCTCACAGTCTTCCCACCCCTCACTCCCCTTTCACAATGATCCCCAAGCCTTAGGTGCAAGAATTGTATTGTTGATGAACCTGTTGAGACTGGGCTCCACAGCTCTGCATTTTGTTGGTTGTGGTTTTCTTTAATGTTCTTAGTCTGTTGTAAGGAGAAGTTCCCTTGATAGGCAGGCTGAGGATATAAGGGCAAATATTTAGAATGGATCAGATACTCATCTTTTTATACACCTGTTTTCCTGGACAGCTGGTGGGAGTTATTCACCCTCACGAATGTGTGGCAGACACTTTAGCAATTGAGCTATCTCCTCACTTAATGATTCTTAAAGATGTCACCCATTTTTTTGTCTGCCTAATGAGAGTACATATCTCTCTCTGTTTCTTTCTGTGAATTTACTCTCTTAGTGACTCTTTTAAAATGCTATATTCATCTTTAAGTCTCTGTGTCCATATAGCTTCCTCATCCTCAAACATCTGACTCACAATTTACAGAGAGAAGTTAGCTAAATTTGGGTCACTGTCCACTGAATCTCATGCAGTTGGAGGAAACATTGCAGGGCAGTACATTCTGGAGTTTGGGTTAGGCCTGTTTGTTTAGGGATTGAGTGGATGAAATTATTAGCATCTTTATCTCAGAGAGGAAGCAGTTTAATTATCTGTCATTACCACTAATTAGTATTTGCAACTCAAATCATTACTGATTTGTTGCTGGAAGATCACTTATGAAATGAGCATCTCAGTCTAAAGGACCATCTGTGAAGACACGGGAAGTGCCGTGCGTGAATGAACTTTACTCCTCTAATGAGAAGAGCCCACTAGGAACTCGCATTTTATTCCAAGTCAATTGACATGTTATCTTAACCTTTTACTTTATCACTTTCTTATTGAAGTTACTATTTTCTTTTCAGAAGCTCATGATAGCAGTATTTAATGAGTGAATTTTTTCATTACAGAATTTTAATAAAAAAATACTTTATGTGTATGGTTGTTTTATATGCATGTATGTCTGGACCACATGTGTGCCTAGTGTCTGTGAAAGCCAGGTTGGACCCTCTAAAACTGGGGTTTCAGATAGTTATGAAATGCCTTGGGGGTGCTGGAAATTGAACCAAGGTCCTCTGCAAAAGCAGGCAGTGCTCTTAATCGCTGAGCCATGTCTTCAGCTCCTTGACAGAATTTTTAAAAATATTTATTTTATGTGTATGCGTCTGTACCTGACTGCATTATGGACAGCACATGTGTCAAAGCCCACAGAAGTCAAAAAAGGGCATCAGAGTTGGTTATGGTTGTGAGTCCACTGTGTGGGTTCTGGGAGTCAAACCTGAGTCCTCTGTAAGAGCAGTGCTTGTTGTTAACTGCTGAGCCACTTCTTCAGCCCCTTTTCTACCTTTTTAATAAAATACAAATCTTTTTCTTGATTCTGTTTTTTGCCATTTTCCTCTCTGGGTTGAACCTTTTTCTTC
The DNA here is from genome assembly GCF_008632895.1 of Mastomys coucha. Lineage (NCBI taxonomy): Eukaryota > Metazoa > Chordata > Mammalia > Rodentia > Muridae > Mastomys > Mastomys coucha. Next base: position 90,155,365 of record NW_022196906.1, on the reverse strand, counting down.
TGAAACCATTGTAATGTGCCTTTGGACTCCACAGTGAGACTGAAAGAGAGCACAAGTGGCTCTCACTTCTTAGGACTTGATGCCCCTAAGCAAACGGGCACTTCACTTTTTCTCAGGGCTTGATTCTAGCCGACTGCTTCTTTGATTTTGAAGCATTCTCTTCCTTAGGTTCCAGTCCTGGTTATGATCCTGGCTGTCAGTCTGTTCCACTTGGTGTACATTTTCTTTATTTTCTTCCATGCAAGTAATGATAATACAGCCATCCTCTTAGCTGTAAGATGCTGGAACTCACCTTACAAGCATTGTTCCATTCTTTATTTCCTAGGTACCTGGATAAAGAACATACTTTGCATAAGACTGTTAATTATGGGTGGTGTTTCACACAACTTGTACAGGCAGCAAACCCAGTTGTTATGCTAGATGTAATATTAGTTATGTCCTTTTGATGCAATTACTTAGTAAGTCTTATCCAACAGGATAAGCTTGACCATCTGGATCATACTGTAAGTTATCAATTGGTACATACTTTTTGTTAATGGCCTTTGTTTTACTGTTTTAAACAGCCATTTAAGAAGAAATCAAGACATTAAACACATATTCAGTTAAGGGATCATATATATAAAAGCATAATTCATTATTATTATAGATTGATTTTAAAACTTTATTTATGAGTTTGTATATGGGAAGTAACAGAAATGAGCCATTCTATCTTTTTTAATTTTTATTTTTTTTGAAACTAGGTCTCACTATGTAGTCTTTTTTTAAAAAAGATTTATTTATTATTATACAAAAGTACACTGTCTTCAGACAGCACCAGAAGAGGGTGTCAGATCTCATTCCTGGTGGTTGTGAGCTACCATGTGGTTGCTGGGATTTGAACTCAGGACCTTTGGAAGAGCAGTCAGTGCTCTTACCCACTGAGACATCTCGCCAGCCCTCACTGTGTAGTCTTCATTGTCCTGGAACTCACTGTACAGATCAGGCTGGCCTCAAACTCAGATCTGTTTGTTTCTGCCTCCTGAATACTGGAACTAATGATGTGTGTAGGCCACTGTGCCCCACTCTTTATCTCATTATTAAATTATTATTTAAGGAGAAAAAAATCTTTTTGTAAAATATTAACATTAGTATAAGAGATGTTAAAAAGTAAAACTTTGTCTTTCATCTGACAGGCAGTTGTGTCTAAAATTCTTTAGAGGCACTTTCTATAAGTAAAGCTGTCTCGGCTGCTGTGGTGATACCTGCCTGTAATTCCAGCTGCTCAGGAAACTGAACAGCTTAGGCAGTGTAGCAAGACCCGATCTCAAAAACAACCAGCCAAAGTCTGCCAGGAGCCGTAACGTTTTGTTGTTGTTGTTTGTTTGTTCATTTGTTCCTCCCCCATTAGGTTTTTGGGGGTTTGTTCTTTTTTGTTTTTTGGGTTTTGTTTTGTTTTTTTGTTTTTTGTTTTGTTTTGTTTTTGTCAAAATAGAAGGTCTTTGTTAAAAAGCTGTCGACATTTCTGTCAGTAGTAACCATAAGAAGCCGCTGGTTGTGGCCATACTCTGTGCACTGTTGTTGATAGTGGGGTTCTGGTCTCTGCTGTGGGTAGCTGTTAACCCATGACCATCCATGCCGCTGATTTGAGAGCAATTGAAACAGTTCTTTTTAGTTTGTCTTTAAGTTTCTGTGTTTGTATGAGTATCTACATGTGTGCATGTGCACCGTGTGCATATTTGGTACTTTTGGAATCCAGAAGAAGCATCAGGTGTCTCAGAGCTGGAGTTAGACATTTTTGATTTGCTGTGTGGTACTGGGAATCAGACTGGGGTCCTCTGCGGGAGCAGCCAGTGTTCTTAACCACAGAGCACTCTCACCAGCCCTGAAACATTCTCAGTCATTTTTATAAAGAAATTCTTTTTTTTTTTTTTTTTTTTAAGATCTATTTATTTATACGAGTACACTGTTGCTGTCTTCAGACACACAAGAAGGTGGCATCAGATCCCATTACAGACGGTTGTCAGCCACCATGTGGTTGCTGGGATTTGAACTGGGGCCTCTGGAAGAGCAGTTGGTGCTCTTAACCGCTAAGCCATCTCTCCAGCCCTGAGGAAATTCTTAATATTTAAATATTTTATGATTTAAAGGCTATTTAGATGTGAGAGGATTTTATCTTTATGCATTGTATTTTGCCTGTTTTTACAAACCTGTTTTCTCTGCATTTTTTGATACCAGGAGATAGCAGCTGCTCTAAGTTTCCTTTTTATTTTTTCAGCTATCTCACTAGTGCCTTAGTATGTTGTCCTCTTATTTATCCAACTGATGTGTTTTTAGGAGTTTTTGAATCTGTGATGTAATGTCTTTCATAGGTTTTAGAAAATTTAAAGCAATTATCTCTTGATTCTCCCATCCCTGACTTTCTGTCCTGGGATCCCAGTCTCACTAGCACAAGCACCAGACTGTTTTGCATGTGTCACATGTCACATAGGCTCTCCCTTCCTCTGTCCTTCATCATGAGTATTTTCTATTGATGAGCCTTTCTCTCCTGTTTATTCCACTTTAGTTGCAGCTGATCTGATGTTAAGTATATCTCATTTCAGTTACTTTGTTACTTAGCTCTAAAGTTTTCATTTAATTCATTTCATAGTTCCTAGTTATTTGCTAAATTTTTCATTTTATTCTCTGTTAGAATAAAAACAAGACAAAATAAACAAAAAAATGGGTGGTACATATTGTGAGTTTGAGGCTGGCCTAGACTAAATAGTGAGACCCTATGTTAAAATAAAATTAAGATAACTATTTTAAATTCCTACCCCACTTACAGTCTTCTGTTCTTGTCATACATATACACACACAGACACACACAGACACACGCACGCACGCACACACACACGCATATGCAATACTAGAAATTACTATGTAGTATAGACCTTCAAGGTCAGTATCAAAAAGCAGAGGTTGTGAATGCTAAGTGCAGGAATAGTGAAAGACCTAGTTTGTAAGATATGTATGATTTTACCAGTATTTATACCTAGATTTTTCCTGGACTATTTATTTCTGTTTAGTTCCAACTCTCCATGACTGCTTGTTTTCTCATTGCTGCCTTTGTTGTATTAGAGCGTGCCTCTCTCATACAGACCTTCGCGCTATGACTCATAACTGTTTATTGCTCATTGTGTAGTAGTCATCTCACCTGAACCTCGCAACTCATGGTCCTGAGATTCAGTCTCCTGAGACAAGTCCACACAAAGTAGTAAAGGTGATTCAGATTGTACTCTTAGAATGAATGTCTAACAGGGCTCTGAAGAGAAGCTGTAACTAGAGCACAAATGTTCCTACCCTGTACTGTCACTCGGTACACCAGGCCCGAGCCATCACACCACAAGATCCCCAGGCCCGAGCCATCACACCACAAGATCCCCAGGCCTGAGCCATCACACCACAAGATCCCCAGGCCCGAGCCATCACACCACAAGATCCCCACTTGGTACTGGGAGTTTGTCTTGTCAGCTATATGGAGTGACACAGCACCAACTGTTAACTGGGTTAGATTGCTCATCACCAGTAAACGGAAGAGACAGCCAAGCTGTGGGCTCCATTGTTCCTAAGATGTTTCTTGAGGAAGCTGATGGCTTGAATTCCTTAAAACTTAAAATTGTACTTTCAACTCATCTCTAACCAGCTGTGTGTCAGAGAGAACTGTGTTTTATTCCAATCCTTCCATCAATGCATGACTATATAGTGTCACTCTTATTATGTCCCTGGCTAGGTGGTGACCCTCTGGTCAGCAGTGACAGTTTCTTACGCAGCTGTCGTTCCTATCTATTCCCATAGTGCTTCCTAAAACATAGCAGATAGTAAAGCAACCTTTAGTAGTTGACAGAAATAGGTTTTCAAAAACTGATTCTGTCTTTAACTTAATTTCATAGCTTTAGAAATGAATTTCTTTTTATTTCTTCCAAAAATATAAGTGCCATCTTTAAGGAAATACTGTGGTCATTGCAGTATGTAAACATTTATTAAGTAGGGCATAAAGTTCCTAAATTTCTACATGTCATATTTCATACAAATATTAGAATGTTTTCTGTCAGAACTTTGATATATATATTGATGATTATTAGCCATTTAACAAATAAATGTATGCAGAGACACATAATAGTGGTTAGTGAATAATTAAGTATGTGTGCCATTTGGATAGAAGTACATTGTAATACTTTGTTAGCAAAATAAGATAGACTTAGTTTGATATTTTTTCTTTTTGTTCACCTAGGGAAAAGTTCACCTTGAATTAAGACTGAATGAGTTGATAACAGAGAATGGAACCGTGTGCCAGCAGCTTGTTGTACAGTAAGCATATCTTTTTTATTTGTTTATCTATTTTTGTCAAAACCACCTAGAAATAATTCTCTATTTTATGTTCTTAGACTAATTTCTTATTTTAAATCCTTTAGGAACTTCAAAATAAAACTCTTATACATCATTTCTTTACCAAACTGATAAGCCAGTTTATTTTTTCATTTAATCCACTCAGGTTATGTCAAGTCATTAATTATTCAACTAAGTTTTTTTGAATGTGGGTTAAGCAGCAAATCTGTGTAAGCATTAAGGTGTGAAGGATCGTAGGAGAGAGCCTCCGAGCACTCGGTCAGAACACAGAGCTTTGGGGACCCAGGGGTCAGGGTCACATGACATGACGCTCAGACTAAGTGACCACCCTAAGACTGAGCACTTCCCTTCTGTCGGGTTCTTAGTGGTCTGACTGTGTTGTGAAATTCGTGTGCTAGTCTGGTCTTCTACGCCTTCCCTCCATAAGCTACCAAGCGTTTCTCATTCTGGAGCCTTCTGTGTCTTTGCCTCACTTGCTGTCTGAATGACAGCTCCCCTGAGGCTATGAGGTTCATACCCCAACAGCCTGAGGCTATGAGGTTCATACCCCTACGGCCTGAGGCTATGAGGTTCATACCCCTATACCTTAGGG
>NW_022196906.1:90134237-90150055 GCF_008632895.1 Mastomys coucha | reverse complement strand
ACGGCCTGAGGCTATGAGGTTCATACCCCTATACCTTAGGGCCTGAGGCTATGAGGTTCATACCCCTAAACCTTAGGGCCTGAGGCTATGAGGTTCATACCCCTAAACCTTAGGGCAGGGAGTTAGAGAACGTGTTACTTTCCTATTGCTGCTCCACACTATAATTCACTCTCCTAATGATGAAAACCCCACTTCCTTGAAGCATTGCCTTTCTGTGTTATGTGTTCTATATGGTCTGAAGTGTTCAACTTTTTCCTGCTTTTATTAGCTACCTCGATGAATAAATAATAAAGAGACTAAGTTAATTTTTGCTATGTGTGGATGAATTGCCAAAACAGTATGCTTTTGACATTTTTTCCTAAAAGCTTTATAATGATAATAACTTTTAATAGATTAGTAATAAAGTAATAAAGTTTTCTTATTTACTTACAGTTTTTGTCTTATTGATTTTTCAAATTTAGTTTGCCTATTGAAAATAGTCCAAAGCCAGGCATGTGCCTTTAATCCCAGCACTCAGGAAGCAGAGGAGGTAGATCTCTGTGATTTGAGGCTACCAGGGCTATACAGAGAATTCTAGGACAGCCAGGGCTACACAGAGAGTTCTAGGACAGCCAGGGCTACACAGAGAGTTCTAGGACAGCCAGGGCTACACAGAGAGTTCTAGGACAGCCAGAGCTACATAGAGAGTTCTAGGGCAGCCAGAGCTACATAGAGAGTTCTAGGGCAGCCAGAGCTACATAGAGAGTTCTAGGGCAGCCAGAGCTACACAGAGAGTTCTAGGACAGCCAGGGCTACACAGAGAGTTCTAGGGCAGCCAGAGCTACATAGAGAGTTCTAGGGCAGCCAGAGCTACACAGAGAGTTCTAGGGCAGCCAGAGCTACACAGAGAGACCCTGTCTTGACAAAACAAGAAAAAGGCAGTCGAGATTGTATGCAGACTTTACCCCCAGACTGAGAGCCTGTAGTGGAACTCCTGGGACGAGGCTCTTTGCTCCTCCCTTCCCTGCTTGAGCCGGGTTACTGTAGTCAGTCGTTTGAAGTCTTAGTAGTTGCATTAGTTTGCTTTATTTGCATACTTGTTTAGGTTTTTCTCTTTGGTCCTTGGCTTAGGTTTTTTATGATTTAGTTTTTATTTATGTGTATTGTATGTTTGTATGAGTATATGCCATACATTATAAGTCCTTACAGAGGCCAGAGGTGTTTATTCCTGAAGTTGGAGTCATAGGCTGTTGGGAGCCTCCTGATATGAGTACATGGAGCTTAACTGGGGTCCTCTGGAAGAGTATCAGGGGCTCTTACCTGCTGAACATTTTTCTGGCTTCCTGTTGTTATTTTTTAGGATGTAGAATATTAACATGATTTCAAAAGAAGAAATAGTATCAGAAGGCATTATTTATAGATGTGGTTCAATTCCCTCTTCCTCACACCTAGCCCTAGGCAACCATAATCTGATTTCTGTGTCTGTTTTACTTTTTCCAGAGTGTCTTTGGGTAGACTCATATGATATATTTAGTCTTTTGGGTCTGGCTACTTTTACTTAGTACTCTCCCTTTCATATTCATTTACACTGTTGCCTGTAGTAGTAGGAATCTTCCTTTCCGTGTTGTGTTTCCTGATGCTAGGCACACAGGACTAAGTTCTACCACTAAGCCAAACCCAGACGATTATTTTTTCCCATAATTTGACAGATAACTCCACCAATGTACATGCTGTTTAAGTAAGCCCAATCTCACACACCTAAGTTTCAGGGCTAGATTTCAACTTTGGACATTTATTTTAATTTTTGTTAACTTGAGATTATGTATTTACAAAGACAGTACAAGCAGGTCTTTGTGCTCTTAGTTTTCCCCAGTATTTACATGTTATATGACTAAAAGAAATTTGTATTCATACACTTTGTTGTGTATATACCACTTTATTACATGCATAGATGTATGTAACCACCATTACATCAAGATACAGTCCCCAATGTCTTCTGAAAGCTTTTTTTCAGGCTACCACCTGATCTTCATACTCCTCTCTACCACTATCCCAACTCTTTTCAAACCTCTTTTCTGTCTCCAGGCCCATAACATTGTCATTTCAAAAATGGTGTGAGAGTTGAAACTGTAACTCACTGGTGGAGTGTTTCCTTACATGCTATGATGTTCTGCGTTCAGTCTGAGTAAAACACACACATACATAAGCACAAAGAAGTAGGAGAAATAGAATCTAATTGTGTATAGCCTTTGAGATTGTTTTTTTTTGTGAAAATCTATATGAATTATATATACTCTCTTGTAGATAGACTATGTCACTTTTAAAAGTCATTTCTGGGGGAAGGAGTTGCTAGAGAGATAGCTCCATAGTTGATGAGCACTTGCATTTATAGAGGACCGGGTTACATTCCCAGCTCACAGCCATCTGTAATTCTAGCTAGGTAACTCAGAACCTTGTCTGGTCTCTCTGGGCTCAAAGCAGGCATGTGGTGAGCAGGCAGACATGCAGACAAAACATTCGTTCATACACATAGAATACATTTTTAAAGTCATTTCTGGGGCTGGAAAGATAACTTTGTGGTTAAAAATGTGTACTTCTCTTACAGAGGTCCCAAGTTCAGGTCCCAGTGCCTATATCAAATGACTGACACCTGCCTGGACCTCTGGAGCTCCAGTGCATTAAACACCTATACACTCTTGGATACATGACATCCTCCCATATACATCAATAAATAATAGATAAAAAATATTTTTAAAGAGTCATGTTCTGTTCTATGAATTTTTATCATTTATTTTTAATGTAATTATTGATTAACTCTGTCTTGTTTCTGTGTACTGTCTTCTATTTCCTAAATTTACCTGAACATAAGTTAAAATTATGTTTTTATCTTGAGTCTTTTTCTATCTATATTGTATGTATCTATAGTGTGTTGTTTTTCCTTTGGTTGGTTGGTTTTTGTTCTGTTTGGGTTTTTTGTTTGTCTTTTGTTTTTCTGCCTTTTGCTTTCTGGTGGAGGAGCAAGTGGACATTAGCTTATGAAGGTTTGCTCTGCTGGGTGCCCTATTTCTTACTTTCCTTTGGAGACAGATTTCTGAAAGACATTTTGTTTAAAGATACAGGAGTTTGGGGAGTGGTGTATGTACAGGATTATACACAAATGTGTACAGTGTCAAAGCTGACCAATACATACTTATATGATAAAAACATGACATGTTCTCTCCCAGTTTAGTACCTACTAGCCATGTGCGGCTGTTGAAGACTTGAAATTTGGTGTATATGATTGATTTTTTTTAATTTTTAATGTAATAGCTAAATATGGTTAGTGGCTGCAATATTAGTATGTGCTCCAATAGAAAACAGAAAGCCTGGGATCCTTTTTAGCAATGGCTGATTCAGGACTGGAAAATATAGGATGAGACTAGAATATCTTATGAAATTAAAAATATCTTATGAAATTAAAAAGGAAGAAAATACTCCAAAAAATAATGGAGAGAAAGATATAAATGAATGAGAGACATTTGAAATCAATCTGAATGAACTACAGATGGCCAGTTGTGGAACAGTTTCAATTTTGAGTACAGCCTCAAAATTAGTATTAATAATGGACTAAAGCTTGAAGAATAAAATAAATATTCATGAGTCACTACTGATACAAATAAACACAATTGCATAGATACATAGGAAGAAACAATTACTTTTCCTTATAGTATAATTCTAATTAATGAATTTAAGAAGGGCAGGGGAGAGTGAATCAGCACTGGCAGATACAGTAATAACTGGGTTCAAGCAGAGAGACAAGTACTCCATACTCTCAATTATATATGGATACTCAGAAAGCTTTTATTGGTGAAGTAGGTACAGAATGGTTATTCCCAGAGCCTGCGGAAGATGTAGGGGAAGCATTGGTAGAAGGAGGATTGTTAATGGGTACAGAACTGTAGAGTAGGAGGAATAATTTCTAATAATTTATAGCACAGTAGGATGATTGTGAGTGACAACTAGATATTTCAGCACAGCTAGTAGAATTTTGAATATTCCCCAAAGAAATTATGTTTAGATGTTAGATAGGTTAATTTCTCTGATCTGATTGTTACACATTTTATATATGTATAAATGTATATATATACTTTTATATATATATATTACACATATATATGTATTAGTCTGTGACACTGTATGCATATGTATGTACAATTACATGTCAGTTAGAAATAAAAGCATATATGGGGACTGGAGAGATGGTTCAATGGTTAAGGGCATTGACTTTGCTCTTCCAGAGGACCTGGGTTCAAATCTTAGCACCTACATGGCAGTTCACAACTATCTCTGATTTCAAGATCTGACATTCTCACATAGACATGTGCAGGCAAAGCATTAATGCACATAAAATAAAAATATAAATAATTTTTAAAAATAAAAATAAAAGCATATAATTAAAATATAACTGGAGATCTGGAAGGATGGCGCAATGGTTAAGGCCAGTTGATCCTCTTTCAAAGGACCTAGGTTCAGTTCTAGTACCTAAATGGTAGGTTACTCACAGCTTCATTTTCAAGGGGATCAGATCCCTCTTCTGATCTTCACTTATATCAGACATGTAGGTGGTGTACATACATGCACGTATACGTTCACAGAAATAAATACCTAAAGTATAATAGGATAAGAAGTATCTAAGAGTACTAAGTATGTAAGCCTAAGTAAGATTGCATGTTTGTTTGCATAGTCTCAAAGAATCTCCCCAGCAAGTCATTTCATAGGTAACACTTCACAGTAGCATATCCGTACCTCTTGGTACTATGTACAGAAAAGAACACAGAGCTATCTAATTGAACAGCCACCTCCAGTAGATAGACACAGCCCCCAGTGAAGGGATGGGGCCACCCACCCATCTTCAAGATTTTTGACCCAGAATTGTTCCTGTCTAAAGGAAATTTAGGGACAAAAATGGAGCAGAGACTGAAGGAGTGGCCATCCAGTGTCCAGCCCAACGTGGGATCCATCCCATGTGCTCACCAAACGCTGACACTATTGATGACACCATTTTGTACTTGCATGGCTGTCCTCTAAGAGGCTCTATCAGCAGCTGACTGAGATAAATGCAGATACTTACAGCCAACACTGGACTGAAGTCAGAGACCCCTTTGAAGAGTTAGGGGAAGGATTGAAGGAGCTGAAGTGGGTGGCAACCCCACAGGAAGACTAACAGTGTCAACTAACTGGGACCCCTGAAGCTCCCAGAGACTAAGCCACCAACCTGAGTGTGCATAGGCTGGTCCGTGCCCCCTCCCCAACTCCACACACCTTGTTTGGCTTCAGGGGGAAAGCCTAACCCTGTAGAGATTTGATGCTCCAGGGAAGGGGAATGCTGGGGGAGTGAGGTGGGTGTGGGTGTGAGTGGAGGGATGGAGAAGCACCCTCTCAAAGGCAATGGGGAGAGGGGACTGGGGAGAGGGACACAACATTTGGAATGTAAATAAATAATTTAAACAACAAAACAAAACAAAAAACTATATTTAAGCTGGGATACCACCCCAAATAGGACCTTTTGGGGAATAGAAACTAGACATGTGTCTGATTTGTTTAAATAATTTTTATTTTGATAAAATATCCATAATGTGGAGGGAAAAAGGGCATCTGTCCCAATCTGGTCAAGAGCACACATCAGACAAATTCAGAGTAAGTAACACGGAAGCAGTTATCACAGGGCCGGAGACTAAGAGGAGTAACACGGAAGCAGCTATCACAGGGCCGGAGACTAAGAGGACAACTGAAGACAGGGTAGGGTCCATGCTGCATCCTGGAGTTTGGCAAAACTTAAGTGACATCTATAGATTAATTAGCCTCAGTAACATTAAATGTCAGTTTCTTGATTTTGGTAGATTCACCTTGGTTACACAGAATGTTAACATTCAATATTAGGGTTTACAGAAATTCTGTATGATATTTTTACAACTGTTACAAAGTCTGCAATTATAATTAAAACAAAATATTTTAAATTGTCTGTACCTTGTATATTCAACCTGTTTGTTTTGAGTCCTAGGCTCTTATTGCCACTGTACTGTCACATAGCAGTGCCACTTTTACACACCTGAACTTTTACACATTTTAGTCTCATATTTGTTCAGCTCCTCTCCATAGTCTTAGCAGATATTTGAGTTTACCTGTGTTTTTTTTAATGAGACCTTACATTTTTCCATCTCTAGACCTTTATTTTATTTTATTATAGAAAAAATGTTTATTTTGAAATGATTTTAATTTAGAAATAGAAAACCTCATAGGAAGGTGGAAATAAACAAAAACCACAAAGCATCCAGGCAGCGTTTTACTTCATGAGCTTGTCACGCCCTCATTAGTTCCCTGGTCCCATGATGAGAAAGGACTCAGCCAGCCACCCACAGTAATGTTATTAATAGGGATATGGATCACTTTCACAAAGAAGCCAATGAATCCCATGATAGCAGATCCTATCGCTGTGGCCATGGCGAGCTTCTGAAAAATTCTTTTCTATAGGTTTGGTACACCTTTTAACCAGCTGAATTGAGTCCTTTACAAACTCCTTACTTGACTCAACAAACTGCATTACTTGATCCACGTCTGTTGAGATGGCAGTTTGAGAGAGTAGAGACACGTAACTTAGGAGAGAATTAAGCCCTAGACCTTTATTTTTTAAGGTTTTCTGTGTCTATGGTGTGTGAAGTAAAAATTTTCCGTGTCCTTGTCTACAGTTGCCGTACGTCGTTTCTGCCTCTGTTTTGGTGCTTTTTCTTTTCACTATAGGCCATGTTTATTCATTGTCTGCACTGGGCATTGAAGTCACTAAGTATTTTGTGTTCCTGTAATGTACTTGAACTGTTTTTAAGGTATCAGTTAACTTACTTGGGAACAATGCATTCTATTTATAATTTGCTTTTAAGCTTTGTCAGATAGATGTGAACAGCATATATCATAGAGCTTGCAAGAGGCCCACCCAGCCACAGAAGAAAACTGGTAGTTTATGAATAATACCATTATTGGGAAAATATGAACCCCAAAATATTTCTTTGGGCTGTACTATTTTGGTTAGTTTCAGAAATTTGTTAATTTTATTTTATTTTATTTTTAGTTTTTCAAGTGAATTTTATTTTTGATACCCAGGTTAGTAGAAATGAGTCTTATTTTCAATTTTCTCTTTAGTTGGCAGTACACCATTTGCTGTTCACCCATGAGTGAGACTTGGAGAGAAATAGAGGATGTTGCTCAGTAGGGGTTTGTAGAAACAAAAACAAAAACACTTCGCATTCATGAGCTTCTGTGAGGGAGCAGGAAATGAGACTTAGACTTTAAGCCAACTAACTTAGTAGTAATTACTGAGGAACTTTGAGAATCAGATCATTAGATTGTGCTCTTTGCTTGCTATAAATCCAGCTATAATCCATAAAGTAGACTGGATGGCCCTGGTTTTTGTAGTGTAGAACGTTTTGTACAGAGTGATATAGGAACTGTTGGGAATCAGCAGCAAAGTCTGGAGAACTGCGTGAGGCTTGCCCTATGTTTATGAATCAGATTTTAAGAAAACCACAACCATTTCCTTGTGTGTCATTCATGCTTTAGCAGAGGATATGGTGCCACAGAGCTGGCCTGGTTTGTAGTTTCTCATGTAAGGCTACACCACTTTCTTTTCCGTTTTAGAAGCCACAGCAGTTTTGGTGTATTATCAAACCACAAAATGTACCTTGAGCATTTCCCAGGAAGAACTGTGTTATGCTAGTCTGAGTAGCAATTGTCATTCCTGTGGCATTCTCTTTGGGAAGTAATCATGTAAATAAATAAATACATCATTTGGAGTAGTTGATATATTGGAACTACAAAAATGGTAAACAATATTTTTCCTTCTAGAGGGATTTTTATTTAAGAGGATAAATCACATATATTAAGTGCAAAAATCATAACACATTCATTACCATAACAACCATGATGGTGCTTATTAACATGGACTTGTGATGTATGTAGGGAAATAACATTGGAAGGAAAGATGGTACATCATTTTCTCAGAATTAGAGACAGGAAGATGATTTTCTTTTACTTCTTAACAATTTTGTTATAGTTCTAAATTTCCCACTACCCTTATTCTTGAAATATGATCTCAGTTGCCTAGACAAACTACAGAAGACTGGGGTTGGATGGACATCAATGTGTTTAATCATTTTTTTGGGCTAGAAGAAGGAGTCTTTTTCTGGGAGAGATGAGCTTGGTGTTCTTAGTTTGAACCTTCTGGAGCTTGTGTCTATGAATTGTCCTGAGTCTCATGTGCTCCAAATGAAAAACATCCTCAATCCAAGATCAGAATTCTTTCCTACAGTGACATGTATATTCTAGAGCCCTGCCAGGTTCATGGAGCCCTCTAGTCTCAGTGGGATCTGCTTGTAAGTGGTGTTTCTGCCAGGCAGAGAGAAACCATCTTTTTTTTTTGGGGGGGGGGCACTTAGGATCAGTACAATTGGTTAAATTATTAACCAATTAATTATTGGTTGAGGGTTACTTGTAACTAGTGTCAGAGTTTGGCAAGAAAATCTATACATTACATGTATACTTCATTTGAATTATCCTTTATGCATGTACAGATTAGATTTGTGAAAAAATACTGCGCGCTAAGTTAAAGCTTGTTAGCTCTTTGTTCGTTGTTGATGGGAAATTTCTGATTGTATTCTTTTTAAGCTAGTTGTATACTGTGAAACTATGCAAAACCTTACCACCCAACCATGTTTAACCAATGACAACATTTAGCAATGACAATATTGGCATAAGGTCTTTGAATATATGGGTTTCTATTGAAAGGTGGTGTTTTAGGTTTGAGAGCACAGCTCAGTTGCAGAGCATTTGCCCTATGTATGTGAATGAAGCCAGGGTCTGTTCCCAGTCCACTAGAAGGCAAAGGGGCAGAGGGTATACAAAATGTTATGATGTTAACTCTAATATTTTAAAATCTGTTTTATTCTACCTTAGCATCAAGGCATGCCATGGGTTGCCTCTCATAAACGGACAAAGCTGCGATCCTTATGCAACAGTTTCCCTCGTGGGCCCTTCTAGGTAATGTTTATTGAATTGTTACTGGATTTTCAAGTTTAAAGTTGGATTTAAGAATTGGAAATGTTAAGTTCTTAGATCAAGTGCAGAGTAACCGACATAAAATAATGCCTTAAAAGAATATTTAGTAAGTTCTAGAGTACACTTGGTAAACCACTGAGTTTATTTTCACAGAAAGATACTGGGTGTCATTTCAAATCTGCTATGTGTTTATTAGGCTGTGGTGAAAACTTCAGTCTTATACTATTGTAAAATATACTTTAAAATATATTCCTGGGCCAGGTGTGGGGGGATGCATGCCTTTAACTGACCCCCGGAGGCAGTGGCAGGTGGATCTCTATGAATCAAGGTCACCTGAGTATACATAACAAGATACAGGTCATCCAGGGTCTAAAGCAAAAAAATCCAAAATCATACACACCTGGCTGCCTTTACTCATTAACATTTTTACTTTCAAATACCCTCAATTTTACATAAGTAAAAATATCACATTTTACTGAATCTCAACTCAAAATAGCAAAGCAGTTTCCATACCAGTATCTGGAAAGCCAGTTAGAACTGAGAAGTGCCTTTTTTTAATTCATGGTATCAGTGTTTTATGAAGAGAGTTCTAAGCTCTAGAAGAACTACTGAGGTCCCAGACTATGGTGAAGTGCAGTATGATGTTGAGTAATTGGTCTATAACTTATGACAAACCAGTCACACTTTGCAATATCTACATTAGATGACTTCATGGTAGTTTCTCTACCAGATTCACTAGCCTGCAGTTTGTCTGCAACCTGAAGCTGTTTGGATCAAGAAACAAAAGCACAAAATTTGTTATCCCTTATTCTTATCACCTTGACTCCCCTTTATCACCTAAAGCTCTATTCTTTTTTTTATAGTCATGAAGTCTTAAAAAGTGTGTATGTGTGTGTGTGTGTGTGTGTTTGTATGTGTGTGTGCGTGCTTGTGTTTGTGTGTTTGTATGTGTGTGTGCGTGCTTGTATTTGTGTGTGTGTATCAAAGCACCTGATACCATGGAGCCGAATGAAATACTGATATGCTATTATTGAAGATTGGTTTTAAATTTAAAAGCAAAAATTGATATGGCATTAAATGCTATCAGAGGGGACTTAGAACCAAGTCTCACAGAGAACTGAGAAGGGAAGCACGTCAGCCTGGACGAGCTGCTTGTTTGGAGTAAGCCGTTTGTAGTTCTGTAATTGAACCAGACTATTGATACTAAGCAGTTACTCTACCACCGAGATGTATTCTCAACTCAGGAGGTTGTTCTTGCTTTCTGTTTAATGATTTCTATCTAATGACGAATTCCTTAATGGAACTTTTAATGTAACATTCCACAGAAACTACTTTTTAAAGGATTTTTTAATGTTTCTTTTATGTACCTTGGTCTTCTTCCTGCTTGTGTGTGTGTGAGGGTGCCAGATCCCCTGGAACTGGAGTTATAGACAGTTGTGAGCTACCATGTGGATGCTGGGAATTGAACCAAGATCCTTTAGAAGAGCAGCCAATGCTCCTAACCACTGAGCCATCTCTCCAGCCCCAAACATTTTTTTTAAATCACAGTTGATTTTGCTATTATACTACAGTTGCACAGACATTTGCACACTAAAGACACAAGACTCCCTGAACATTTCTTTATAACTGCCTCTGAATTTGTATATTCACTTGAGAATTAACAGGCTTTTTTCTTGTTTTTGTAAGTTACTGTCCTAGCTGCAGCCCCCAGAAGTAAACTGAGTTCAGAGTTCCTTTTCCTGTTTCTCAGGTATTCTAACATCAGTGAAGGGAATCAGTAACATCGCTTTGAGGCTCACTGCCTTTCTTCTCACCACTTTTTCTGTTGGTGTAATAGGATCTCTTTTAAAATATCAAAGATCACTTGGAATCAGCTTCTCACAACCATGGAGACAAGAACCCAATCTTGCCTTGTATAGATATATAAAACTTGTATCCTGTGTATGGATATTCATCAGATTCAAGTTTGTGAGGCATACATTCCTTGGCTTTTTCCCTTGCATAGTATGTAAATTATTGTCTTCTCTCAGTTGTCCTAACATGTAGACAGAAGTTAGGAATCCTAGTTGGAAATAGCTTGTTTTATAATTGTGTACTGTTAAGTTCTACAAGGTAAAACTCTACTACATTGGAACAGGAATGACCAAAAGAAGACAAAAGTAAAGAAGAAAACAAGCAATCCGCAGTTCAATGAAGTCTTCTATTTTGAGGTAACTTCTCATTTTATATAAATGTTAATGTTTGATATGTAATTCTAGTTGATTTAATTTTATAAACCATAGCCATAGTAATTATTTTATCAGTTAATGCAGCTAATAATCCCTGTTCAGAAAGCAGTAGAACCATAATGTCACACATGTAGCTAGCTCTGGTTGGTTTGGAAGTGGGGAGGGCTAGAGCCCCTCCTGTAGTCACCCTCATTGTCACAGCTACCTGAGAGCCTTCCCATGCTTTCCAGTCTGCCTGACACAGAGTGACTCTTCTGAGCAGACTGTTTGAAAACCTATAGAAATTTAAATATTACCACTCAGATCTGAGTCCCAGTTGACATTAATGATGAGTTAAATGTAAAGCTTGCCTTCCGTACCCTAGGAAAGGTAATTTTATAAGGAAGAACAGTAGCAAACCTGCTCAGTATGAGACTGCTTTGAGAGTGTGAAACACTTTGTGATTAGACCTTTTTACCATTAAGTCCTCCATAATCTAATTTACTCTGTAGATGTAGCTTGTTCATGAAGATCTCCAGCTGCCTCGAGTGAGTCCTAACCACTAGACCACCAAGCTTGTATCTTCTGCTGCTTTGAAATTGCCCCCAAATAAAGTGCTTTGGCATTCTTTAAAGTATTTAGTCCTTTTTCATATTAATCAAAAACTATAGAAAAAAATCTAAAAATCAAAATATCTAAAAGATTGTAATAACAGAACAAATTGTAATTGATATTAAGATATGAGAACAGGTTGTAAAAGTGGGTAATTACATCTTGAAGTTTTTCTTTGTATTTTTCTTCTGTTTTGGAGAGGGCACCAAAGTACCCCTATTCATGCCTGATTGTTCTTTAACAAAAAGGAGCATGGGCTGAAGAAAATGCCAAAGGTGATATAACTGGGAGGGTGGGGGGCAGGAGACAAGGAAAACCTACTAAGTCAAGAGACTTCCTTTCCTGGCTGAGGACTTGGTACAGTTTTCTACATTTATTAATGGCTCTTATCTCTAACCATGAGAATATGAAGAAGATGACAATTTTAAAAGCTCCTGTCCAAAGTCACTTACTGCACATAGTTCATAACTCAAATGGGCTGGAATTCACTGTGCTCAGGAAAAACCTGTAACAAGCAGGTAACGTCTTGAAAGTCAAGGCCTGAAATGCTTGCCTTACCAGTTTACCTCTCAGGCCTTAAAATGCATCTAGCCCTTTGTTAGGTTGATTATAAAGACATGTATGTTCAGTAAAACCAGAACAAGACATAAGAAAGCACACACATAGGTGCATATGCACAGCTATAACATGTAGCACCCTCTCTTGAGCTCTGGGTCAAAACAGTCCAAAACTAGATTTTTGTAAGTGAGAACAGAGATAATATTACAGAGACAGAACACTTTGGGCACAGCGACAGAAAAACTGAGTTATACCCAAAGAACATCAAGTAAAGATTTAACTGAGTTTGGTAAGAAAGTAACCAGAAAAAAGCAAAAAGATGGAGTAAACTGGTAAATGAGACTGACTTTCCAGTGCCTGGCTGGTGGGGCTTTAAATTTAGCCGTTGAACTAGAAAGAAGTAACGATGACCTGTTAGCAGGTGCCTAGAGACTTAAGTTTTCAGTGTTCAAAGAGCTGAGAGCGGGCAGAAGTAGAGATAACTGGTTGTGGAAATCAAAAGCATCCATGGATCCGTGTAAAAATCCTCCACCTCCACCAGGCGTCAGATGTGGTGCATGCCTGTAATCCCAGTCCTTGAGAGGTGTGGACAGGAAGATCAGAGTTTCAAGGCCAGTCTCTGAGCACCTTATCTCAGAAAACAAATAAAATTTGCTAACCGGACAGTTCTTGGTAGGTGATAACTATGGATCACAATACAAGATTTGTTAGAGTCAGGAGAGCCAACAGAGTGAAGCGGTGCCGCAGAGAGAAAAACCAAAGCAGCTCTGCTGCTTACTAACTATTCGGCTTCAGACATGCTGATGAAATTTGTACTGTAGCTTCCTCATTTTTAAAGGGTAATAAATCTAGCTCTGCTTGCCTCAAAGCAACATTCTGATGAGTCAAAGAGATGTGATAGCATTTTGTGAGCCAGATAACATGGTGTGGCTTTAAGATACTTCTAGAACAAAATAAAATAACCTTGGGGAACCACCTGTGCAAATTCCAAGGAAGAAAAGAGAGCAAGAGGTTGGCAGGCTAGTCCGCAGGTAAACCAAATGCAAAGAACTCTTCTGGGAATAGGTGTGTGTGTGGGGGGGGGGGGTGACGGTAGGAGGAAGAGAGAGGCGAAGGACACGGACAAGTACAAGTTGACCACTGCTTTGGTGATTTTAGAAGGGTGATCTGTAAGGAAGCCAGAGGTGAAGTGGTGCTGTTCTGAGTAAGCGCTGAGGAAGTACCCATCCTGGACGAATGAGGATTAGTTCTTAGGCGGTTGTCTGAAAAAGAGACAGGAGGACTGTGGTTGAAGGGGAGACTTTTTCTTAGACTAGAAAGAAGTGATCAGGCTAGTTAGGCAGATGTACTTAAAGTAGACCAAGTGCTTATAACCCATGCTTGTTAAATACCGTGGTGGAAGGAGCAGGCTTGAGGAGGTAATCTTAGAATCAGTGCCTCTTCAAAAGGCCTGAGGGTGGGAGGGAAGTGGATGCTTAGCTTGCTGGCAATTGAGGAAGTTCCTGCCCAGGGGCCTCCATATTTTCAGTAAAAACTGTGAGAAGGAAATATGAGTCGGTGTGTACTTTGCAAAAGCTGGGAAGACTGTAGGGTCGTGTGACCCGTGCAGACAGAGCTCTGTAAACCAGGGAACCAGATGTGGCTCCTAGTAGAGCCAACAGTGTGGAGGCAAGGAGGCCTCTGATTTCTATGCCAGCCTTTCTTACGTTCTGGTGCATAGTTGGAACACTTCCCATGCTTTGGAAATTACTTTCCAAATTACTTTTTATATTTGTAATTGAATATTTTGAGAACTCATGAAGGAAGAAGATGTTTTGAACTGTTTTTACTAAAATGCTTCATGTGTAGGTAACCAGATCCAGCAGTTACACCAGGAAGTCCCTGTTCCACGTGGAGGAGGAGGACATTGAGAAGCTGGAGATCAGGTCAGCACCTCGCTGTCTTACAGAGACCGGCTTCTGTCTCTGTGAACCCAATAGAACTCTTTATCGTAGGTTGATTGATGAAACTTAGATGAACAGGCATCTAACTTAATCCACTTAGCCTTTCAAAATTGGATCCTTTCAGAAATACCAAAGTATTTTTCTTGTGTGAGCAAAGACAACCTAATTTCACCTAGTCTGTTTTTCATTTCCCCTAATTTAATTGCTCCTAAACTATCTGGATTATAGTATAACGAATGGGAAACCGATTATATTTAATTCAATTTAGAAATAATTTTTTTATTCTTCTTAACATATCTGCTGACTATCAGAAATTTCAGTGAGGTAAGGCGATAACTGCACAGGTGCATGTGTTTGGAGTTTGTGGTATTTCCCAGGTCTTCAGTATCTATGCTGGTTTGGAAAGGGAACTTTCGCAAATGCATGTGTAGGTGTGGTGTTAACAGTGTGTGGTCTAAAAGGCATATTAATCATGTGTTCACAGTGTTAGGCAGTATTCTTCTAAATCACCAATCTTTATATATTAATTTATCATCAAAGAGAAAGTGTGGTCTTGTTTTGTTTTCTCAATTCAGTAAAGTAACCCTTTTGTCCTAATGCTACAAATTAAAAACAAAAAACAAAAAACAACCCTAGACTTTCAAACTTAGTTTCTCCTTTTATACTGTGTAGAATTTGGCCAGGGAAGTGGCTTAGCTGGTAAAGGCACTTGCTGCCAAACCAATTTTCCTGAGTTCTATTCCTTGGACCCACACAATGGCAGGAAAGTGCCAACCCCAGGAAATTGTCCCCTCGCCCCCACGTGTGCACAGTGGCATGCATCCCTCCCCAGAATTAACTAATAAAGATGTAAATTAGAATTTAAATCATGTTTTTTTCAATAAAAACTACTGTAGTAATTTGCTTTCAAAGTCTGGATAATGCATTATATGATGATGCTAACATCTCTTTTAAAAGCATGTAAAAATATAGTACAAATCAAAATCACATGAAACTACTCAGTGTGGTTTGCCACAACTAAGGCTAGGTTTTCAATTTTCAGGATCGACCTGTGGAATAATGAAAACCTAGTCCAAGACGTCTTCCTGGGAGAGACTAAGGTTCCTGTCAGCGTGCTAAGAAAGGGCTCCTCTCATCAGGCCTGGTAAGAAGGCAGTGCTCTAATGAACCAAACTCAATTCCCTTAATAAAGAATAGAAATGCGCACTTGCTGGAAGTAAGTCAAAAGTTACTTATATAACTTAGTTATGAATTTGTTATTAGAGGAAAAATACTTTGAGTTGTATCACTTGATCTGTGATACTGAGATAAAAGAATTTAGTTGTCCAGGAATATTTTTCTGTTTAAGAATAAAATCTTGGGGCTCTAGAGATAGCTGAACTATCTGCTATTTGAACTGGGTTTGAGATCCCAGCACCTACCTCAGACCACTCAA